>NC_045547.1:56800548-56855548 GCF_009769535.1 Thamnophis elegans
TTATATTTAAATCTAATATTTCTTTTTCTTTATAAACATGATTCAGAGTACAGAAAAATATATATTGAAGCTGATTTGCTGCGCATCCTTTGTACAACAAGACAATGCTTCCTGAAACATATTCGTTTAACAATGTCCTATGCTTAGTAAGTTTTGGGAGAAATTAGTGAACTATATAAATGTGACTTTGAGACAAAAGCTAATTTTTTTAGAAAATATTATTCTCTGAAATATACCTAGCACATGGAACTTGATAACTGGATAATGTAAATGCATTCTTCATGCCTTTACTTATAATTAAAATACTGATATTGCAACATTGGAAAGATAAATGTACTCCATTTACTCAATGGATTACACTTGAACAGATTGCCTATAGACTTTGATTTTGTGTGGATAAATATAATGACATCCACACTTGTATAATGTAGAATTGTAACTCTTTATTGTAATTAACATATACTTTTTATGTTATATTTTTCATTCATTTTAAGCGCATTATGCACTTTATTTATTGTTTTATTCTTTTCTCTCTGTTATTTTAAAATGAATAAAATCATAAAAATAACACGTCATTGTACAACAATCCCTCCTCTATAATAATAAATATAAATTTGAGCAAAATGTATGCATATTATTTTTTTAATTGTTGTCTTTTATTATGTATAGTGGTATGCTTTTGAATTGTAACCATTGTACATTTGGACAAATGGAATCTATGCAGTATTTCTACTTTTCCAACATCAAAAAGATCATGCCTGGAATCCTGAAGTGGATAGGGCATTTTATCATCCTAATATAACTTTAGCAAAATATCCATCATAATGTAGCCTTCAAGATACAAAGATACAATCTTAGATAAATCTCTATACAATCCCAGTTAATATTAAAATCAGGTTTTGCCCCTGTTGCAGTACTTCCTATGTGTGATATTTTAATTTTCTTATTGGATTAAAAGGCATAGATTCATTATTATTGGAAAGTCTAATTGGGAAGGGAGGGAGGAAGGAACAGTTTCCACCCAAACACTTTTTCCATTACTACCTTTCTTGTTCTAATTTAACTTAACCTATCATTAAGCTTGATAAGCACATATACTTTAAATTCTTCTTTTTCTTGTTATGTTCTCCTGTCCTTTTTTTATTTTCCTCCTATTAAATTTTAGAATATAAGCTCTCCAGCTTATTACGAAATAAGCAAAGCTGGCTGGGGAACTCTGGGAGTTGAAGTCCACAGGTCTTAAAGTTGCCAAGGTTGGAGACCACTGCTCTATAAGATACCATACATAAAGACACCATACTTGTAGACAATGGTTTATTAATTTAACTTTAGAAAATATAGTACATCTACATCTGTATTTGAACTTGAAATTTTCCTAAACTATTTGCTGACTTCATTGGACTGCAAATGGCAGTAATTCTATGGATTCAGTGATTTAAAATAGCTTTGTCCCTTTGATTCATGCATATAACAAAAATATAACACATTTAAGAAGCAAACAAACATTCTGTTTTACTTCTCACATGATACATGTGGGAAGACATGAGAGGTGTAGATTTTTGTATTTGAATTAATTTTATAATTACCAGTTCAAACTTCTGGTATCCCATTTTTACCAGACATAAGTATAATTAACTATAACGATAGATAGATAGATAGATAGATAGATAGATAGATAGATAGATAGATAGATAGATAGACAGACAGACAGACAGACAGACAGACAGACAGACAGACAGACAGACAGACATAGTCTGAAATATAAGTAAATATAAGGTTAGGTATAAATAATTTAATCTTTTGCTTTATTGCATTTTGTTTTTTACTTGTTAGATTATACTTCAATATTTCTTTTAGGACCTCAAAGGGCATTACATAGGATCCCATTTAAACACCACATCAACTCATTTTTGAAGGGTGGGCTGGATTGAGAGAAAATGTCTTACCCAAAGTCACTTGGTAAGTGTGCATGGCCAAATATAAACTCGAGCCTAGGTTTCCCTGGTCCTAGCCCAACAATTTAACCACCACATCGTGCTGGTTCTCTAAATAATATGCTACAGTGGCTTGAATGTAAAATCAAATACAGTTCCCCTTTAAATTATCATGATTCTATACAGAAGTGGAATTACCAGAATAAGATAACGAAACCTTCCCATAAGATCCTCAGTGTTGCTTTGTTGGACATGTTCATATGCCACTAGTCACTCCTGATAAAACTAGGTCTCTTGTGATTTCCATTTAGCAACTCAGTAGCTTTCTACTCTCTAGCTTTCGATGGACAATCTGCTTTAACAAGGAATATAGGTTTGCTGTAAAACAGTGAACCTAAAAACAAAAAGAACCTGTTTGAATAATTGTATAATGATGCACAGAAGGTTCTGGAGATAAGAAAAGAATACTGACACACATATGTATCAGATTGGAGGCTATTAGGACTGGAGGATAAAACATATGAAGAACAGTTGCAGGAATTGGGTATGTCTAGTTTAATAAAAAAAGGAGGGGTGACATGATAGCAATGTTCCAATATTTAAGGGACTGACACAGGGAAGAGGGGGATAATCTATTCTCCAAACCACCTGAAGGCAGGACAAGAAGCAATGGATGGAAACTAATCAAGAAGCGAACCAACCTAGAACTAAGGAGAAATACTGGAGGTTTTTAAGAAGAGACTGGACAACCATTTGTTTAAATGGTATAAAGTTTTCTGCTTGAGCAGGGGGTTGGATTAGAAGACGTCAAAGGTCTCTTCCAATTCTGTTATTCTGTTAAATGTGGCAGTAGCCAATCATCTAAAGTTTTACAAAAGATGGGCTTTGGTGCAGTAATCTTTATCTATAAAGACTGGATTACCTGTGATCTTTTATTGAGTTATCTTTTCAAAGTTCAGGCTCTGTGAAACTCAGAGCTGAAGAAGCTTCTTGGCTTCTTGGGACAGGGTTCCGACTCTGAGGAGGGCGCAGAGAAGCTGGTTAACCACCAGGAGGCACCTGAGCCTTGGACCAGTGGGGAGGAGACAAGGGAGAGTGATCCGCATGCCAGCAGTGAGTTGTTCCTGGATGCCCGGCACCGAAGAGCTAATAGGCGTCAGGAACATTTGCGCAGTTACAGGAGGTAATTGCACTCAGCTGGTGGTCAATAGGCTCCTCTCCAGACTATAAAAAGGCTCCTTGTGCACACGCCCCTCTTGCAGAAGTCAACGCAGGAACTAATGTTGGAGAACATTATTGTGAGCTTGGCAGGTTGGATTGCTGCCTCGGCTTATCTGTGCTGGATTGCTGCCCAAGCTTGTCTGTGCCGGTTTGCTGCCAAGGACCTGTCTGTTAATTAAATGCCATAACTTATCTTTGGCTCGGAGTGTGTTGGTGTGGGACAACGGGGGTCAGAACAGTTTGTCATCAAAATGTATTCATGAAAACATATCTTGATAATGAGAATTTAAAGATAGAGGAAAAAAAGAACTTAAATCACTAGAACAAAAACAAAATGGGCAAGGAAAGGAATTATTGTCATGCGAAGGATGTTGGAAAATCTGGGATCAAAATGTAGCAGTGCTTTTTGAAAGACACAGCAGGGTTTAGGAGTGTTGGAGCTTTCATTAGTGCAGAAATTTGAAAACCAGACATGTTATATAGTATTTACTACCCAGTATAGTATAGTATTTACTGCCCAGAAACCCCAGGCCGAGAAGTGGTTTGAATCATAGGACAGTCTAAACTGAGCCCTTTTAAAATATAATTTTATTAAATTTCAAAAACATGAATGAAAAAACAAAGGGAAAGAATTAAAAGAAAAAATACAGAAACAAAGCAAGATAAAAGTGCAAAAAGGAAAAGGATAGAAAAAGTAAGAAAAAGAATGCCTTCCAGCTTTCTTTGGTATAGATAAAAATTCATCCAACCTATCCTACTCTACATATCATTTTTATAATCAAATCCTAAAATAAATAAAAAATTTCTCTGTTTTTCGCAAAAAGTCTGTAAATGGCTTACAAGTAAAAATAAAATTAGTAAGTCTTTTCTTTAATAAAAACTGTAAGTTTTGCCATCATTAATCATTATGGGATTATAATTTACATAAATTTCTTCAACATATTCTCACATTAATCCAATTATATATTGTATCCAATTCTTTTGCCCATCTAATAATAGTATTTAATAAAAAAGTATACATCTTTGCAATAATATCATTATTTGTACATAATTCCACATCAAATTCAATCCTAACATTTTCAAAGTCAGTTCTTTTTGTCAAAGTTAAATTTTCCATCAGATAGAATATTCTGTCTCTCTGTCTCTCTTTCCAATTCCAGGTCATCTCTTGTTTTTAATAGTAAGGTCTTCTTTAGAGAAAGACAGTATATCAGTCTAAGTTAACCATTTTTATTTAACTGTCATTTCTCTTCTGAAAAAGATGTCTTGGAGTGACAACCATAAAGGTATTTTAGGAGAGTCTTGCTTTATATGTATTCCAAGTTCTCAATATGACATCCCTAATAAAATATTTTTTTGAAATCTACATTAACCTTAAATTTGTCATACCACAAATAGACATGTGGTATGACAAAATCATGTCCTTCCAAATCCAGTAATCTTCTATTTCTCAAAGTCATCCATTCTTTCATCCACACAAAACAAGCTGCAAAATACAATTTCAAATCTGGTAATACTTTCTCTCTTGTAATTTTCTGTTTTTTGCCTTGCCAAACAAATTTGAAAATACCTTTTTGCCATTACTTAAATGCTACATCAGTTGTCAATATAGAAATTGTCTCAAATAGAAGTAACATTCTAGGTAACACATTAATCTTAATATCACAGATGTATGATACTGGAGCAAAATTTAGAGAAAAGAATCTTGGCACTACTCATGTTTAGAATTGTAACCCACCCTTTCTTTTCCTCTATTTCTCATACACAAACATATTTTTTATTAATTTTAAGAACAATAAGAACTATAATAAACTAAATTAGAACAGAAAAAAGAAGAAAAAGCAGAAAAAGCTGAAAAAGTTAAAAGTGCAACAAGAAAATGAAATAAAAGAAAATGAAGGAGAGGGAAGAGCAAAATAGAAGATGTAAAGACATAAAGAAGTAGTTTCCAATATTCTTTATAGCAGTTATAATAGCATTTTAACTGCTCTCTCTAAAGTTACATCATGATTCCTTTATATACTCTATCTTGTACAATCATCAAAATCATAAATCATTGGGATTGATTTCAATGTGCAATGAAAAACTTGATACAGCCCTTGAATCCAGTCTTAATGTAAATTTGTTTTAATTTACAACATATGAGAACAATATATTAAGGATTATATTCCATTAATATATTTAGTAGGTCCAGAATGTGTCTAAGAATATGTAAAACAGTTTTCTCTGTCTCAGCAAAAGGTTGGTTGCTTTTGCAATAGCTGCAAGTAAGAAAGACGTTTATAACTGTGTTAAAATGTTTTTAAAAATTGTGGTATTTTCTAGTTTAATCTTTAAGATGCCTTGAATTTGCTACAGCCTTAGGAAAGTTATAAATTCCTAAAGAAATAAGTACTTTCCCACAATATAAAAAATATGTTATTACACTTACACCTTATATTACAAACGTTATTTCTTGCATGAAGGTATAAATGTTGCTTTCTTCATTTCAACACAGTTTCTTCTAAAAGGACAAATTAGATCCATTAGGCCTTGCAGAATTGTTACTGCAATGTATATTTTGCTGTAGGTAGAAAAGCTAATGAATTCACTTTTAGTAGCATCAACTTTTATTTCAGAGTTCTTTCTGTTCTCATGATTTGTCTATCTTAACTTAAGAATGTAAGAACAGATATATGCTTTCTTTCTAAAATCTATATTATCTAAAAGATCATTTACAGTAGGTTTAAACACATGTATTTTTATATTTTGAGAAACAGTCTCTATTCTTTATCCATTTGTTTTTGTAGTATTATGACATTTTATAAGATTGTACCATGCTGAAAGCCTACCATGTGATCATCTATTTTTAAATGCTCATTTATCCTACCCAACATTAAAAATATCTAGCAATAATTCACAAGACACGTGAAATGTAAACTTTTGAGCCTGATAAAATCTGATGTGTCTAGAATTCACATGCTACAGATCTGAAGTCTTAAAAAAACAGATCAGCATCAAAAAAGGAATCAAAGTTAAATCCATATTTAAAAATGCTTGGCCTATCTCTTTCTTCAAGGCATATGCATGTATAACTGGAAGTTAAGTCCTATTAAACAAAGTGAGACTTTTGAGTAAAGATGACATGGTTCAAATGTAATTTATTGAGGTGGATTATGGATCTTAGCATACAATTAATAACAAAATATATGCCTTATATATATATTAGAATCTTTATAAACTCTTCAGGGAAGTCCTATTTTATTTAAACTAAGATTTATTCTTTTAAAACAGATAACATATAATAATAATTTCCATTTGCATTACAGATTTTTTCCTACTAATTAATTTGAGAATGTGTGACTCAAACTAAAAGCTAAACTGTTTATAAAATATTATTAATCTACCCAGTTTCCTGTTTCTATAATATAATATCTGATGAATGCTGTTTTATATTATGAGGTACCTCTCTTTGAAACTTCCTTTCCCCTGAAATTGGTTTGGCCCCAATTTGATATTCGGAAAGGTTCTCAGAACCCATGGGAGCAGAGACCTGGCTAGATGGCTCCACGATTAAAGACATTTTTCATCCTCCCTTCACTTTGATTGTGTTTTGGATATTTAGGTTATTTGTTATTACAGTTTTTTATATCTGAATTTGCTCTTTTTATATTATTTTATCTTTAATATTTATAAAACTGTTTATCTGGGCTTTGCATCACCCAGGGTTGCTTTTAGTGAAATGGATAGCTATACAAATTTGATCAATAAATTTTAAAAAAATGTTAAAAGTTCATCAGATCAGTTACTCTGATCCCATTCTATATTATTGGACGTTGTAATGATAAGAAACATGGAACTTTATAATGTTTTGTCATGAAGTAAGTTGCAGTTAATTCATAACTGCATAGTTCCTCAGCAATCAGTTGCTGAGGAACTAGGTCCATGGTTGCTTTTTTCAAGAGTAATACAGTGGTAGGATTCAAATAATTTAACAACCGGTTCTCTACCCTAAAGACCAGCTGGGTAGGTGTGGCTCGGTGGTCATGTGACCGTATGGATGTGGCCAACTCAATATGAATCATCGATGGGCGCTTCGCTTTAGCTGTTACAATGTAATAAGGGTTAACCGGAGAGGCAGTTTCTCTAAGCAGGTCAATAAAGATCAGGCTAGAAACAACACCAGAATGTTTTCTTCCTGACCTCCTGACAGGATTAGCCCTGTAAAGTGGGGAAAAAAAGAGATTTCTTCCAACAACCGGTTCTCCGAACTGCTTAGAAAGTTACCGACCGGTTGTCCCGAATAGGTGTGAACTGGCTGAATCCCACCACTGGAGTAGTAATATGCTTGCTGTGTACTGTAAGTAAATATAAAGATATAGTATAATCAATGGGGTAAAGATGTGAGATATGAATACTTAAATATCCAATGTTCAATTAAAATGTAAAATCCAAGCAGTTAAACAAATTTACCTAAGCAGTATAAAATCTGCCACTCTAATATTACAGAGATGGTCAGCATTTACAGAATGTTGGAACAGAAATTTCAAGATGTTATACTGTTAGGACCACCATACCTAGGCTAAAAAAAATCCTGATGATCACTAGAGATTGCAAAGATATCTTTGGTGCCATCTAAAGGTTATTTGGATTTTTGCAACCCAAATCTAGTGGCCCAGCTGTAAAATCAAAATTAACTATTGTTGCTATAATGTCATTTATAGATAGACCAGTGGTTCTCAACCTGTGGTCCGTGGACCTCTGGAGGGGGAGGCACAATATCATTACAGGGTCCACGAAGGCTTGAAGAAATGTTATGATTTAAATCTTGAGTTAAATCTTGGGGGTTCGTGACCATGGTCCATGGCCACAAAAGATATTTAAAGGGGCAGATTCGACAGGAAGTTCTCCAGCTGGACAGACGTGGGAGATATGGCTCCTAAGAGTCTCACATGAACTCTGTCTGACAAACCATCTCCCAAGATTCTTTTGAATCAGAACCCCAACTGGAGGTGGGGGCAAAGAAGAGCAGTGTCTCATCAGACCCTGAGAGAAGCAGATGCTGGCCTTTTTGTCAAAATAAGTTTGGGACAGGCAGAGACCGGGAGAGATAAAAGACCTCATAAAAGAATTTAACTAACCCACAACTATAAATTAAACCTGGAAAAGGCAAATAAATTTTGAGAACATAATTAACACTGATGGTCAGATCAGGACTTTTTTTTTCCTAAAAGAAAAAGGAGAAGGGAAGGTGGAAGGTTGTAACACCAGCCCCTCCCCCCCCAGAGGTTCTTTGTCTACACTTTCAAACAGAAGAACAGAAAGCAGAGCAGTTAAAAACCCACATAATTATAACGTTAAATTTGGTTTTGGATTTTAAACAGAAACCAATATTTTTACTTTTTTAAAAAAATTCCTTCCAGCTAAAATAATCAAGAAAAAATCACGTTTTTCTTCTGAACTCACTCAATATAAACCCTAATCTGGTCTCGGATATCAAACAGAAACCAAATATTTTGATCTCTTTTTCTCTGATAATGGATAATCTAACTTTGACTGTGTGGGAAGTTTTAATTAACCAACTATCATAAGTGAGAAGTTGCAAGACCAGGAGGCAAAAGAGACATATACCTGAATATAGCTCTTTATAAATTTGTTCTAATTGATATGTTTTAAGCAGCTGTTGCTGATTGGAGACAGAAGGTGACAGGGTGAAGAATTATTACAGAGATAAGTACTGGAAAATGCAAGGTTTTTTTTATTATTTTTTTTCTTCCCTCCTTCGACTTTTTATTTTGCTGCAAAAGGTTAAGATGGCCCCGGCTTCACCTCTGGTCCCACAGTAGCTAAAACTTAAGGTGGACCAGAGCCTCAAAATAAGATTTTGTATAACTAACTGCAATCTTGGAACTGGATATTAAGGAAGAACAAAAGACCAAGATGGCTCCCATTGTTCTCCCCTACAGCAGTGGAAGTGGACAAACTTAAGGTGGACCATAACTCTGAAATAACTGTATAGCTAATTCTATCTTTGGAACTGGACATCATGGAAAGCTGGGAATTTGAAGAACTATGTAAAATTATTAAAAAAAAAAAAAGCATAAATCATTAAAATCAAGCCTTAATAGAATTCTGAACCCTGAGAAGCAGATATCTAAAGAATAATTCAAAGAAGAAGGGGGGCAAAATAATGAAGGAAATGGAGGGAAACAAAAGGCAGACAAAAGAGGTTGAGGCTGTTAGTGGCATAAGGGAAATTGAAGGGGGAGGTTTTGTCCCAACAAAGAGAAATAAAAAACATCCTTTTGGTGGTGACCTGGAGAAAGTTGGAGAGAGTGGATGCACTGAAGCAAAGAGAAGGGAGCGGGCAGGAGCAGAGAAGTGGGACAAAAGACTTACTAGGAATTGTTTTTTATGTGGGAGAATATAAAACTAAGATAAGGGTTTTATTTCTAAATATGACAATAAAATGGAGTTGCTAACTGGTTGAATATAACAATGGAAAGACAACTAAACGAAGGCCAAAATATATGGAATGTGGATAAATATGAAACTGACATGGGGAGGCTGTAAAACAGAGGTTTGCCATTCACTTTTATACATGATAATTAAACTGAGTGGCAAATTGACTGGAAACGACAACAGAAGGACAACTAAGCATGGGTTAAAATATATGAAACATGGATATACATAGAACTTTTAAGATGATGAAATAAAGCAAGATATTTACCGTTTTTTATTCTATACAATAGATTAAGGGAATTGAAATGAATATTGAACAGCGAGGTTTGCTACTTATAGACAACTAAAGGTAATCTAATCCAAGACATGGAAAAATTGGAGATGGAATATGAAATACACTTATACTGGGAAACTACTGAGACTTAAAGGCAGAATCACAAATTGGAGTGCGTAAGGATGCATAATTATATAAATATAATGATGAGAATACTGGGAATTTTAACTAGGTCTACATCTTGACCAAAATTAGGCTGGGGTGGGTGGGTGTTAAAAGTACAATGATTTTATATAGATACTTTTTTGTTCTATTTTTTTAAAAAACGAGGAGAATATATGTTTAAAATTAAATATGTATATTGAAAAAGAACTATAAATACCATTAACATAAAATGGAGCTTGCTCAGAATCTGAAATACACCAAGCAACTGAGATGATGAGTGGGAAGAAAAGGAGAGAGGTAAGGGGAGGAGAGAGGGGTAGGAGAGAGGATAGGAGGGGGAAAGAGGAGGATAAAAATGAGGAATAGAAAGGGGAGAGAGGAGTAAGAGAGAGGAAGGGGAAGTAGAGAAGGGAAAGAGGACAGAAAGAAGAAAGGAGGTAGGAGGAGGATGAGAGAGAGGGAAGAAAGTGAATGAACAAATATAGTGTATGGAGAGCAGAAGAGCCAATAACTGTTTTTTTTTTCTTTTTCTTATGGGGAGTTGATGGTAAGATGAATTGATGTAAACATTTAATAATACATTGGCTATGTAATAGTATACATTTGATTATATGTTATGAAAATGAAAAATAAAAAACTTTACAAAAAAGATATTTAAAGGGGTTTCGTGATGAAGAAAATATTGAGTACTGGGATATATCTTACATATTATTTTTAAATAGGAAAGAAGTTACAAAAATGAAAAATATTTTATTTTCATACATACGCCAACATATTATTCTAATTTGTAAATTTTAAACAAGAGATAAGTTATAAATATAATATGGACCATACATTTTACCTTCTAATGATAATTACCAGGATGGAACAGTCTGTGGCACAAGAAGGCCACATCATCAGGCTTTGCTGTCAGGGTTCCAAGTAATAGATGCATAGCAAGCAAAATTCTGAGGCAGATGGATTCCTCAAAGAAAAGCTTTATTGGATATATCATATTGGCACAGATCTGGTGAAAACTGACTCTGACGGTTCCCATGGTTTTCACCTAATTAAAAGTAAAAGTTTTCCCTTAAACCCAAACAATCAGTCACATGGTCCAATCAAGACACTGTCTGGTTGCCTGGTGACCTGACTGCTCCTTCCTCGGGCCAGGTGTGAGAATAGCCTTGGTTCCTAAGAGAAAGTATTTTATTTTGGCTACAAAACCCCAGCTATCTCTAATCCCTATCGCTCAGCTCCAGTGTGGCAACACTGAAGCTCCAAGATGGCTTTGGTCAGGTCAGCTTCAGGATTAACAGGCTGCCCCTCAGTCGAAGAGGACTTCCTGAAAGACAAAAGCATACAGGAAGAAGTTAGTAAAGGCTCATATCAACTCTCCCCCTGCCTCCCCCCAGAGGTCTCTTAAGTTTCTGGGGGAACTCATCATGAAAATGTTTGACCAACCTATCTGCCGTCACATCCCAGCTCTTGACCCATGTGGCCTCAGATAGGAGGTACCCCTTCCACTGCTCAAACTACTGCAACCTACCCCTATGCAATTTTGAATTGAGAATCTTCTTTATCATAGAAAGTGTCTCCACCTGCACCACTATTGATTTTGGGGCTGCCCGATCTACCATTCTGATTCAGAGAGCCTACTGCCGGCTTTAACAAACTGCTGTGAAAGACCAGATGCACTTTCCCTAGCAGGCAAGGGAAGATAAGCTGTATGTAACAGGGTTAACTACGTTCACTAAAGGGAAATGCCTTGGACTCTGATTTAATTTTGGATGTTATCTGGAACCCTGAAACATTGGTCCATTGCATGGGAGTTTTAATTTTGGGTATTTTGTCAAGAGGTAAACTTTGCTTCCAACCCGGAACGGCTCTTGGGGGCTGTGGCACTTGTCAGTTTTAGCTTTATAGGTTTTTGCCACTTCTTGCAAAGCCCACTTGGTAGTTTCTCATCCCTCCTTCAGGAACTCCATCCATTCATTTAGTGACATAGATGAGGGGGGCTCACTGGGTAGCTTGGGCATGGGAATGAATTCCATGCCACTGGTGACTTGGAATAATTCTGCTGCGAATGCCATGCTACCTATAAATCTGCTTTATAAACAGCCTGTTCAGCTTTTTTTACTGACAGGAGTCCTGGACAAGCAGTGAAATGGGCTTGTATTGAGAATAAATCTATCATGGTCCAAATGACTATATTTCCCCCACTTTCAGGGAGCTTTACAATGAAGTCCATGGCAATCTTCTCCCAGAGCCTGGAAGGGTCTACCACCTCCTTAAGTAGCAGGTAGTAAGCCCAATCATGTGGCAGCAATTCCAGTGTTTGTCAGCGGGCCTCTGTCTGGTACCTCCAATCTTGGGATTCACTGAGGTTGAGAGGGCCCATCAACCTCCACTCAAGGATCGTCGTTCTTGTCTCCTTTATTGAGGTGATTTGGCGCTCTTCTACTGATGACTGGAGCGTAGCCTGGCAGCCAATGTCTTCCTCTGCCTGGTAGAGTTCCTTAGTGACCGGCTATTCGGTATGGACGTTAAGCCAGGTACCCACCTGGCGCACAACCTCTGCCACAGCTTCCACCCACTGAAACTCCAAGGGAGTTGGCATGCTTTCTACGGCTCCTCAACAGGCACCCAACTCTCTGATTTTCTCTTCCATCTTCCCTGAGTCTTCCTGCTGCCTGGGTAGACCAGGTAAGCAGCCAGGGCTCACGACTCCAGATAAGGGCTCTGGTTTGAGGTTGGGATTTAGGTGAGTTGGTTTAATGTCAAGATTCCAAATAATAGACCCATAGCAAGCAAAACTCCGAGGAAGATGGATTCCTCAAAGAATAGCTTTATTGGATATATCATATTGACACGGATCTGATGAAAACTGACTCTGAAGGTTCCCACGGTTTCCTAATTAAAAGTAAAAGTTTTCCCTCAACCCCAAGCAATCAGTCATATGGTCCAATCAAGATGCTGTTTGATTTCCTGGTGACCTCACTCCTCCTTCCTCAGGCCAGGTGTAAGAATGTTCTTGGTTCCCAAGAGAAAGTATTTTATTTTGGCTACAAAATCCCAGATATCTCTAATCCCCCCCCCCCTATCTCTCAGCTCCTGTGTGGCAACACTGAAGCTCCAAGATGGCTTTGGTCAAGTCAGCTTCAGGGTTGATATTTGGTTATTTTCAATTAGACATCTGAGTGGGTAGATAGCCTCAGTATGTATCAAGCTACACATCTATGGCACTTCTAGCCTTCAAAATAAAGAGAATAAAAGTTATGATATATCTGTGGACAAAAGTTATTGTATCATAAAATTATATGGAACAAATTGCTTGCACTTATGGCAAAATGTTTATTAAATATTCTATTCAGGTGTTAAGAAAGAAAACAATATATCTCCAATCTTTCTTCTGTAGGTGCCTGTGTCAGTGGCCATGATGACTCCTCAAGTGATCACTCCTCAGCAAATGCAACAGATTCTTCAACAACAAGTTTTGTCTCCTCAGCAGCTTCAAGCACTTCTTCAACAGCAGCAAGCAGTTATGTTGCAGCAGGTAATGTTGGATAACTCTTTTGATAATTAGCAGAGTTCCGGCTTATTATATAGTCAACCCTATTTGCTAGTGAGAGGTCAGGTGTTTGCTCTTGTAAAAAGGAATAATATAAGTCTATGATAAATTCTCTTAGCCTAAAATTTTTCAAGGACCTAGGGAATCAGTTTTTTAACTTTGAATACAACTTTAACATCTCATTTAGGAACAACAATGGCAGGTGGAGTGTGGTAGAAATTTTAATTTTTTATCCCATCTTTATTATTGTTTATAAATATCTCAAGGTGATAAACGTACCTAATACATCTTCCTCCTCCTATTATTCCCACAACAACCCTGAAATAAACCAATGTTTAAATGTTCAGGAACTTAGGTACTTTTTGAGAGATCAGTTGAACAAATAATGTAAATAGACTTTAAGATCACAGTTCCTTTAAAATTATATGGTGTTAGTGATTACTTTAGATAACTGGAACGGGTCTAGGAAATTGGAACGTAACTTTTTTTTAATCAAATGGAAATAGAAGTTGGAATGAGAGGAGTAAATCTGGAATGAAAATAAAGAATCCCTGATATTTTTGATTGAAAACCAAAGAACAATATTGTTATATATCATTACAGCGTCTATTAGCATTTTTAACTTAAGAGGAATATAATTAATTATCATGATGAAAATAATATATTTTCAGAATATTTAACAAGATATGTGGTTTCATAGACATTACAGTGAAATAACATTTTGCTATTCATCTGGCATGCTGGTAATCCTGCATAGGCAGATTATTGAACTCTCCACTTTTATTTTATGTGGAAGTTGATATTCTGTTTAGAGAGGGTAGGCAGGCAGGCAGGCATGCAGGCAGGCAGGCAGGCAGGCAGGCAGGCAGGCAGGAAGGAAGGAAGGAAGGAAGGAAGGAAGGAAGGAAGGAAGGCCTAATTTGCCTTTTCTGCCTGTGCTCTAGAATACGGATCGGCGTATGCTCTTTGTTAAGGATACTTCGAAATCTGCACTGGGATATTTCAGAATTGACTTCGAGGGGAGAGAAGTCTATATAGATTTGCATCTTCAGATTCTAAATTTGTTTTATAGTATAGCTCAGTGACTACTTTGCCGCATGCCAATCTAGAAGAGTTTAGGAGATGCATAATATGTGAAACTTTACCTTTATTTATTAAAGTTAAAATGATTTATTCAGCAACAACTTCAAGAGTTTTACAAGAAACAGCAAGAGCAGTTACATCTTCAGCTTTTGCAGCAGCAGCAACAACAACAACAGCAGCAGCAGCAGCAACAACAACAACAGCAGCAGCAGCAGCAACAACAACAGCAACAACAGCAACAGCAGCAGCAGCAGCAGCAGCACCCAGGAAAGCAAGCAAAAGAGGTAGAACCTAAATAACTAATCAATACATTATTTTTGCAAGTAGGGCAGCTGGGAAGGAAAAGAATAAGTCATTCTGATTATCTTGATTTTTGTTTGGTGTTTGTTTTTTCAAAGGTCATCTTTATAAGAAGCTAGTGTTATTGAAATAATTCCAAGATAGCTCATGCAGACAATGTTATGTATAAATAATGCCCCCTTGGGATATATTCATATAGAGAATATCTTGAGTGAACGAAGATATCTGTAGATACAGATTTTGCTTCTTAAGGATGATTCCATAATTGAAGAGGTTGGGAAAAATGCTCTGTGCTGTGATTGCAGAAATCACCACCAGGAAGTGACAGCTGTATCCATGGAGATTCTGGTTCATACAAGGCATTCTCTGTGCAAAAATGTCCTTGGGGAACATTGCAAGAAGACAAAACTGACTTCGTGAAATGGCCCATAGAATTGGTAAGATGATCAGACAGATTGCTAGATAGATAGAATAAATATGTTCCAATAAACAGTTGGATTACACAGACTGGAGCTTATACAGAATGATTTTTATATTGGGCATAACATTTACATTGAGTACTCTGAATATTCATTCAATAAAATGATGGAATCTATGTAATTTTATATTTCAGCATTTTAAACTTTAAAGAACTGACATATAATAAAAGATATGATTTTAATAGTTCATTTTAAATCTTTCTATGAGAATGCTATAGTTCTTAGCCCTTTCATCCTGAAGGTCAGTGTTTAAATACATTCACTGAAACCAATAAGAATTGAAATAGAATGCTACAACTTCTTTTGTTTGCAGTTATGGAGGCTGAATTTGCCATCCAGTTCTATTGTCTTTCAGTTCTCATACAGTGGTGAACAAAGTACTCATTGACTGATATATGTAAGGAAGCTTGAACCGATAAAGGACTTATCTTTTCTTTGTGAGATTCCTAGTTCAGAAACAGATTGGATAATAATGGCTAATAGAAAGTTATAAAAAAAATTGGGCATAGATTTTGAAGTCATAGACCCTGATTAATGAACTGTTACTGTACATTTGGAATGGTGAGTAGAAAGTTGCAGTTTGATGTGCTCATAAATCAACTTGACAAGCCAGTATCTCAGGCCTATCTTGCACCTGTCAGCTGACTGCATCAGCTATAAACATAATACAAACAAAACATGTTCAAGTAGTTAAATTGATCAGCAGGTATCCTAGACATTTTCTTGTAGCTGCCCATTATACAAACATGCACGATCCATTTCTGACCTCCCAAGGCATTGTTTCTGTTTGGATTTGTAAATAGAATTTCAGACAGCTATCAAATACAGAATAGAAATTGCTCCCTTATTTCTCCTGAGGCTCTGAGCAATCCACATGACTTGCTCCATTATGCAGCCTGTTTTCCAGTGAGTGGATCAGAAGTTTTTCTTCTCGTCCAAAATTTAAAAAGAAAGAAAGGTCTTCCACAGCAGCTTGTCTTTCTCTGAAGTGTGACTACATCCTTATATCCTCTTGAGCTTAAAGAACTCTGGCTTGTCTTGTAACGCCTCACAAAATTGGAAGTTAGCACTTTCCTTTATAATAGGATGCTTCTTTACCGTGAATATAATGCTAGGTACCTAATGTATTCCAACAAGTGCAGCAAAGGCGCTAACAGGCTAGTAAAATGAAGGCTACATCCCAGTTTACTAATAGATCACTGGAGATTTCCTTTATGGGCCACTGCAGATCATAGTTACTCAGCTAGAAAAATAAGACTGCTTTTGAATTAAAGTTTGAGATAAAAAATTACACCTTCAGCCAAGATAAATTTGTACTTAGATGTCATGAAGTTCTTTAAGTTGAAAAAGTGGTTATCTTCTTTCTTCTGACTCTTTGCTAAAAATGAATCCTAAAAGTAGGTTGCCTTTTCCACTAAAATCTGATTATTTGTAAAGCAAGCTTTCTTTTTTAAGAAACAAGACCGGTTTCTACAACACAATAGCTATTGCTATTTAATCACTGAAATAAACCAGAGCTGTTGATTGAATCTTGCCTTTTTCACTTTTCCGTTACATTTTCTCCTGTTGTGCAGCAGCAGCAGCAGCAACAGCAGTTGGCAGCCCAGCAGCTTGTCTTCCAGCAGCAGCTCCTCCAAATGCAACAACTTCAACAGCAGCAACATCTGCTGAATCTTCAACGTCAGGGACTCATTTCCATTCCTCCTGGCCAGCCCGCCCTTCCTGTCCAATCGCTGCCACAAGGTATGATATGACTGATTTCTAGATCACGGCTTCTTCTGATTGTAGCTTCATCATGATCTCCAACTTGGTATTTCAGATCTTTACTTAGTTTGATTATTCAAATATTTCAAATTAATTTATTTTATTCAGGAGGCTGTTTATATGAGTAGTGTTTGATATTTTCAAATGTGTAGCTTTTATAGAAGAATGCTTTCATCTTTACGAACTGAAAACTATTGCAATTATTAAATAAGATATCTGCAAATGTTTAAAATTCTGATAATATTCTTGATTAATTGAATAATTTTTATTAATCACAAATGTTCATCATTTGGTAATAAAGTCAGTGCATGTGAAAGTCATATGAATTTATCCATAAATTCAAATTTATAATGGGATCAAATCCTTCCAAGTATAAGTAGGGGAGAAATCGTACATTTTGGTCCAGGTTAAAAAATATACGATTCAGTGGAAAGGGTGTGGTTATTTTTAATTTTGGCTTACATTTGTGTACCTTTTAAAGAAAAAAAAACCAAAAAAGCAAATTAAAAAGCCCAAAATGAAATGGTTGCATTGCTCCATTGAGTGTAGTTTAAAGTAATGGAAATTGCAAGTACTCACCTGTTGTTATTATAAGGAAAACATACAGGAAAACATACAGTACATTCTCTAACTGAAAAATTGGAATGGGTAGCTACTGAATGATTTCATCCCTATTAGTAGCAACTCATTCTTCAAGGTGAAATCAAAACATACCAATTTAAAAGATAGATAACACATTCACGTATTTTATATTCCAGGTAGGGTTTTCCTCAGTTCAGCAATTCAAGAATGAAGAAAATGTTGATCCTCCTCTCATGTTTAGCTTTAGGTTAAATATTTTATCTCAGTAGCAATGTTTGAATAACTAAGCTTGAAATATCCATGAATGAGAAATATTTGGATTGTGGATGTTACAGAGAATTCAGTGAAGAATCGTATTATGATTTCAATGATTTTTTTTCTTTTCTTATAGTATAAATGCACAAATTGATCTCATGTGAAGATTCTTACATGAATATTCAATTATCATTTTTAAAATAGAAGTTTAATATTGTTCTTGTGTTTAAAATGAGTGGCTCCCCCAGATATACAATAATTAAATTAGTTACTAGGATGTGAAGGAAGCTCAGTTTCTCAAACTGAGCTTCAGAAAATCAAGATAAATTACTTGATATCTCCCAAGCAAAAGAGACTAAAACCTTCTGTCTTCCTGGAATTGCGCTTCCTGGGTCTGCAAATAAGAAAAATGTCTTTATGCATTCCAAGAAAGTATTCACTCCTGGCTTGAATAGTTTTTTTCTGCTTTTGCTTTTTATTATCTTTCTAATACTCTTCTTTTGTTGTAGTATACATTGTTTGCCCATCTCCATGTCAGAGCATTGCCCTAAGAAACAATGCTCCTATGATGTCACTTTTTATCCTACCCTCATTGATCATTCCTCTGCGCAGTGCTTGAAGTATGAAGGGGGATTATATTGTATTGATTCTAATAATTCTGATTATTGGTCTAAATGTTGAAATGCTGCTAAACAATTAACCTTTTGTGCCACCATCATTATTGAAACCCACCATTCCATAAGAGAATTGCTTGAATTAAAGGAAGATCTTTGGCTAAAGGCAAGTGCCTTGGAAAAATATCAAATTACTCTTCTAGATAATCCTCACATTCAGTTAAAACAGAGCACCCAATTTAACTTGGCCACCTTTCTTCTCCACTGGAACAAGATATTGCACATGATTGTGTTCAAACCATTTCTGAGGTGTTTTCTGGGTACCCAGATTTGATTGACCTCAAGGATGCAGACAGGGATCTGTATACAGATGGCAGTAGCTTTATATGTCAGGGAGAACAATGAGCTGATTCTCCCAATTGGAGCTTCAGCTAAGAAAACTGAACTTATCACCTTGCTAGAGCCTTAGAGTTGGTGAAAGGTGCAGTTGTCAATTTATATTGATGCTAAATTTGCTTTTGGAGGCCCTTGGCACCTTATGAAAAGAGGATGGGTTATTAACTGTGCAAGGAAATCCCATTAAATATGGGGCAATAAACATCCATTTTTATTGGATGCTGTTTTGCTTCCTAGCAAAGTAGCTGTTATACATATATATATAAGGGCCAACAGTAAGGATGAGAGTCAGGGGTGGGTTTCAGCTGGTTTGCATCGGTACGCTAGAACCTGTTTGTGAAATTTAGCGTACCTTTTGGAACCCGTTCGTCCGGTGGCACAGTACCAAAACACTCCCTCCCACTGCCCCCCTTGCTGGTTCCCCACGCCTGTCTGGTTGCCGCTCGCTCACTCGCCCCGCCCGTCCGCACCATGCTTTCCCCGCCCGCCGCTCACTGATTGGATGGCTCACCAATCGCCCTGCCTCTGAGATGCAGGGGGGCTTTCTCTCATGTCTTCTTTCTTTCTCCAAAGGCATGCAAGAAAGCCCCCACCCCACTGCCCGAACATGTGAAGGAAGCTGCAGGCTCCTTTGCCTTGGCTACGCGACCTCCTTTCATTCTCTATCTCCCTACTTCACTCATTCGGGCAGCAGAGAACAAAAGTGGGGGCTTTGTTGCATGCCTTCAGAGAAAGAAAGAAGCGGTGTGAAAAAGTCCCCCCCCCATTTGCACCCTAGTAAAAATCCAAGTCAGAGGGAGATCTGTGCCATTTTTTACTGACACTGGGGCATCCCGCTCAGTACTCAACTGTCGGCTGGATGGGCTAATAATGCATCTCCTGTTGAAATATCTCTTTTGCAATGCACAGTCTCTTTCTGTGTAACATTAACACCCCTATTAATGTTGAAGCTTTGCAGGACTTGAAATCTATTATTGAAAACTTCTTTACTTATGGGCTCATTAAGGAGGTCATTAGTCCTTACAATACACCAACATGGCTCTTATCCTTTCTGTCAGGATTTAAGGCCCATCATCAGATTATAATTATGCTGCATCAGATGGTGCCTAATCTATACACTTTGATCAGTCAGTTACATCCTAATCGTACTTGGTATACAGTTGTAGTTTTCAGTGTTTTGTGTGGACATTGGTCATCTGTATCCTTTCTAATTTGGGAACAGATTTGATTTTGAGAGAGCAAGTATTCTTGTTCAATGTAATGGAGGACTTTTGGCAAAAGGCAGACTAGGGGTAGGCCAATAGTCTTTCTATTTCATTTGTCAGCAGCAAAGAAATTGGTTGTTTGGATCAATTTCTCTAGAATTTGTTGCACTTGTTACATTTCTATTTTCAAGGTTGGTTTCAGAGAGTTGATATTGGAAGATTGCATCTATGAGGAGTTGCCAAGAAGTTTGTTCCAAATGCTCTTTATTGTCTATATGAAACTTCTGGGAATGGCTGTTTGGGATTAGAATGATATATTATCAATACATTAGTGAATGGCAGCTCTATTTCTCTGAGTCAGGTAATCCACAACTAAAATGGGTTACTTCAGTGCACCAGTAAGCAAATAAGGTAAATGTGAAACCTAGTAAAACTGACATCCCTTTGTTTCAGTATAGGAATTGATTAATTAGTATTTAGTGGAGAGTGCTTGTTGACTTATCTTCAGAAAGCAAAGAACATTTGTATTAAATCAGTTGATATGAGAGGCTGAAATCTTTCCCAGATGCAATAGATGTGTCACAATAGTTATTCATTAATATCCTCAATGTTAGATTATTATCACACTTCTCTTATAGTTCCAACTAAGTGTGATTATGAGCCACAATGGCACGGTGGTTAGAATGCAATACTGCAGGCTACTTCTGCTCAGTGGTGGATTGCAATTTATTTTACCAGTTCGTGTGTGTGCATGTGCTTGCGCAACACTTCTGCACAGAAGTGTGCAGCCTCCCACCACCACCACTACCGGTTCGCCCAATCCAGGGCAAACCGGCAGCAACCCACCTCTGCTTCTGCTGGCTGCCAGCTGGCTGCAGTTTAGCAGATCGAATCTCACCAGGCTCAAGGTTGATTCAGCCTTCCATCCTTCCAAGGTCGATAAAATGAGGACCCAGATTGTTGGGGTCAATATGCTGACTCTGTAAACCACTTAGAGCGGGCTGTAAAAGCATTGTGAAGTATATAAGTCTAAGTGCTATTGCTATTACATGTTTCAATCCAGGACACAATTAATTTACTTAGCTTCTTAAGTTCATATTTATTGGTGGTATGCTGACAATTATGACCTGACACCCAATTAGCCAATAATTGTTGTTTGGGGAAAGGCATCCTAAAAAGCTCTAATCAATAATATTTAAGGGGTTATCTGCTTCGTTATAGCCTCAACACTTTTTCACTCTGATTAAGCTGTTTTGCTATATTGGCTTAGGGGTAGGAGAGGAGCTAGAATACTTCGTAGTAACCAAAGACATCTGTTCTTAACCATATTGAAGGCCAATGATGAAAACTGAATTGTGATTTCACAATGCAAGCTTCGTCTTTTTATACTTTTGTTGTGGCATCATACCAAAATATATAAATGCTAGATTTTGCATTGTTATACTTGTGAGGCTAATTTTCTCGGTCTTCATTGCCTTATCTGCAGATGCTTATGGTGGCAATCTCCATTTTATGTAACAAATTTCTGATAAAAATAGGCAAGCCCGCACTAAAATGTTTCTTTTTTCTAAAAGTAATATTCAATTTATTTAACATTATTGACATGTAGTTGCTTATAAAATATTAGTCTTGCTTATAAAATTAATGATGTCCATTTGAATAATTGAAATGAAATACTGCATTCTTGAAAACATTGTTAATAGTAAATGAGGGGATAGAATGTATATATTTGCTTCAGATATTAAAGATCTCCAGTGTTTGTGTTTGCATCTGGCAAAAAAAACCACCAAATGATCAGAAATGTGTTATGTATTTGGTCAAAGTAATACTGGTTATTTTGATGATTTTGTGCTAATTCGTGAAACTATCTCTCATTTCTTCCCTGCTAAAGTGGCACACTTGGAGCAGTGATCATTAAAGTATTGTTCTTCTATTAAAACAATTTCGTTTTAGAAATGATTTTTTTAATTTAAAATTAAATACAAATTTAATTCATGTAACAACATATTAGCTGAAACCCTGTCCTTAATCTTATGAAAATCTTTAATTTCTTTCCTTGTGTTTTATTTTATTTTTTGAAGTGAGCTTGTGAATAATAGAAATTGTATTTTAAAGCCACTTTTTTATTTTTATTTTTGGAAAGACAGTTGGGATCTTTGCCAAAGGCTAGGTAAAATCTCATCTAAATACTGCTTTTCAAATAGTAGTTGCTGTTGTTGGTTGTAGCTTCCTCCTATTGATCCTTGAACAATTTTTTTAAGAGATATTATGTTATGTAGCTTGATGACCTTTAATTGACTTTAATTGGAATTTAACAAAATGAAATTGTATTTGACTACATGTTGATATATTGGGAAACTATATCATCTTTATTGTTAGCATTAATCCATTAACAATACTGAGTTCATTATATGAACCTCTTACTTTCCTATATTATTGGAGCTCTCTTTCATTTTATAGCTGGCTTAAGTCCTGCTGAGATTCAGCAGTTATGGAAAGAAGTTACTGGAGTTCACAGTATGGAAGACAATGGCATTAAGCATGGAGGGCTAGACCTCACTACTAACAATTCTTCTTCTACTACCTCCTCTACCACTTCCAAAGCATCGCCACCAATAATTCATCAGTCCATAGTGAATGGACAGTCATCAGTTTTAAATGCAAGACGAGACAGGTAATAAGAGAACTCATCTGCTTTTTCATCTGGTATAAATATTCATCAGTATCGTTCACCCAATTAACTTAAAATTGAGCAAGATGTTACTTTGAACCTAGTCATTTTGATTTAGTTTTAAAAATTGACTATTTTAATCAGTTTTAACCAATGTAGAGAACTAGCATACTTTCCCTGTCTGTTTTATGGGATTTGTTACTGTTCTTTGGATATGTTTTTTTTCCCTGCCTTATAGAACACAAGGATGACCCTGGAAGAGGGATTCTCTAAATAAGCCAATCATGTAATGTAATTTTAAAAATTATATTTCTATCCCATTCTTCCTCCAAGAGCATAATTCAGCATACATGAATTTCTACTCTCTTTATCCTTAGAGTGTTAAACTAAGAGATTGTGAAAGGACCAGATTCATTTAGCCATATTAAATTTAAAGCCTGATTTCCACCTCTTCAAGCTACTACAGAAAACTGGATTTATTTTATTTAAGCATTCTTGTTTAATTGTCACATATAAGCCACACTGAAACTAAAGGATCTCATACAAACTTATGAAGTGGCACCAGTAGTGTGCCATTAGTGATAAATAGCAACTGATTTTTTTCTGATCAAAATTGTTAATTTCTTGTGAACATTGGACTGGATTCACAGGATCTTATTCTATCCAACTGCACCATTTGGGGTTTGAGATTCTAGATCCAAGCCAATAATTCCAGTCTTTTGTAATTAGTCAACTAGTAGGGGAACCTAAGCCATAGTTCTTAGCACATTGGTGAGTAATTTCAAAGTTGCTTTAGCAAACATAGCAACATTAGTCATAACTAATATTACCTGGACTGGATATCATAATATTTATAAGCAATATTCACAAGAAAATCAAGAGTAAGGCCTACAGAGGCCCATGGCCGTTTAAAAGGTTTTTGAGGTATTGCATAATATACTGGCAAGATTTGTTTATCTGTATGTATCATTTTCTCTTTGCTTCCATGCACACATATCTGACACTTACATTCTATTGTTTGGGCATAACATCATTTCTGAAACCTAAGTGTTGTAGCAAGACTATAAACATATATTGTAATTCTAATAGCAGGATATATCTAGGATTTACCTCAGTGATATCTATCTATTTATTTATTCTTTTATTTTATCTATTTAGTTAATTTATATGCCACTCACTGTCGAACCGGGTAGCTTACAACATTTACGAAGTTTGCAAAAGAATAGCAAAGATAGTAGTGCCATACTATGTTCAATAAAGTTAATTAAATGAAATCATATGTCCATTTGAATTCAAACTATTTACAGTAATAACTGTGGACAGTCAGTTTTAACTGCATCCTGAAGCTCAGCATCAATATGAAAATTAGATCATTTACACTTCACATCATAATGTATTTGTTAAACTGTCACATATATAGAGCCGAGGTGGCGCAGTGGTTAAATGCAGCACTGCAGGCTACTTCAGCTGACTGCAGTTCTGTAGTTCGGCTGTTCAAATCTCACTGGCTCAGGGTTGACTCAGCCTTCCATCCTTCCGAGGTGGGTAAAATGAGGACCCGGATTGTTGTTGGGGGCAATATGCTGACTCTGTAAACCGCTTAGAGAGGGCTGAAAGCCCTATGAAGCGGTATTTAAGTCTAACTGCTATTGCTAACTGCTATAGCTTACAACCTGCAGTAGCTATAGCTGCATCCTTATATGGAGTACAATAATGTATACAACATATATTGGACACATTTGTCTTCTTTTATCTACATTTACTAGAAAGATATGAATCCCCGGGTAAAGCGGGATGTTGTAAAAGTAATGACTTGCCTATCAGACAGGCAGATATGCACCCATGAGTATTTTTCTGCCTAGCACAAGTACACACACACACACACACACACACACACACAGACAGACAGACTGTTTGATTGATATTTCACATTTCTAAACTGCCCATCTCCCTCAAAGAGGGGCTCTAGACAGAGGTGATATTCACTCGAACTGATCCTGTTCGGACCAGTTCAAGCGAACCAATAGCGAAAATTTTAACTGGTTCTCCAAACTGGCAAATACCACCTCTGGTTGGCCCCACCCCCACCTGCCTGGTTGCCGCTGGCCCACTCATCCCGCCTGTTGCTTGCCTCCCTATATATGTTGCCTTTGCCATGTGGCCCAACTAATTGCCTCACCCCTGCGCCTCACCCACTCTGCTCACCAAAGGTAAACATGCCGTCCGCTCCCCCTTTGCTTTGGCCGGGTTTGGGAACATGCCATTCCCCAGCTCTGGCTTTTTTCGGGCCCTCTGACAGCATGCCGCCTGCTCACCTTCCACCTCGCTCACCTTCGTCTGCACCTTGATAGGAGTCCCTGCGAGGCAAGGCTGTCTTTCGTGAGAAGCCTCCAGCCACTGGTAGTTTTTGGCTGCCTTTCAAGCAGCTCTGCTGCGACGCCGTCTCTCCAGCATTCTCCTGGCTGGGTCTGCCAATGGGGTGCAGCCACACACCAGCAGACAATGGGGTGCACGTCCACGGCCAGCGCAAAAAATAAGGTGGTGACGGCAGCAACGGGACTTCAGGCCTCTTTTTCGGCCTGCAGTTTTTGGTGCAAGAAGCTGAAGCTGCCATCTCTTTTTTGCACAAGAAGCCTCCAGCCACTGCTTCCGGCTCGGTTCCAGCTGGCAAAGAGGTGGTGGCCGCAGGCTTCTTGCACCAAAAACTACAGGCAGAAAAGAAGCCTGAAGTCCCATTCTTCACATCGGGCACGCATGCGCACCTCATTGCCAGACCAGGCCAGGAGAATGGCTTGCTGCGCTGGAAGGATGGTGTCATAGCAGAGTTGCTTAGAAGGCAACTGTGGGGTCCCTTTACGGTAATTTGATGCAGGGAGGGAGGAGAGACCATAAAGGGACAGGCCACAGGAGCTGCCTTTTCTACTGGTTCTGTGTGTGAGACTTAGTGAGGGTCATGTCACTCATGTCAAGTTGGCCATGCCCCCTCAGTCACATGAACCCTCCACCAAGCCATGTCCACCAAGCTATGCCCACAGTACCAGTAGTAAAAAAAAATGAATCCCACCACTGGCCAAATCCTATCTAATCCAACGAGGTCATTAACCATGGTCAGCTTTATTTATTTACTGCCACAATCAAATGACTGAACTATACATGGAAGACACCATACCATGGGATTTGGACCATGAATAGACAGGGGAAAGAGATTGATGGATGAATGCTTTGCTGTTCTCAGATCCCATTTGTTCAAGTGTTCTCTAATTACCATGAAAAAAACCTGCAAGAACAACTCATGCATGTTTAGCTATGAATTTTGTGATCATGAAGCTATAGTTGAAGTGTAGCGGTCCTCATAGCCAGCTTTCAAGCCTGATTGCCCGTGGCACGACAAAACCGCGCTCGTCAAAATAGCGGTGATTAAACCGCGTCGCTAAAGCCGCGACGTCATCACCGCCACGACAACAGCGCGGCGACAGAAGGGCGTTCTACATGCTTCGTTCTTTGCCTTTGTACCTCCAAAGGTAGCCCTCCTCCTCCAGCTGACAGCGGCAGCGGGCACGGGGGCAGCAGGAAGCCCACAGGGGGCCTGAGCGGGGCCGCCGACGCCACCCGCCCTGCCTCTTCCTCTGGGGGAGGCGCTGGCGGTGGAGGAGGATGTGGCAGCGGCGGCAGCTGAGGCTCTCCCGGGGCCGGCGAAGCAGGCTTGCCTGGCGGCGGCGGCGGCAGCCACCCGTCCAAGGAGATGTTGTTGAGGAAGAAGAGGGCGGCCTGCCTCTGCCAGGCAAGCCCGCTTCGCTGGCCCCGGGAGAGCCTCAGCCGCCGCCGCAGCTGTGTCCTCCGCCGCCGCCCCTGGAGGAAGAGGCAGGGCGGGCGGCATCGGCGGCCCCGCTCGGGGCCCCTGCGGGCTTCCTGCTGCCCCCCGCGGCTGAGCTTGGCCCTTCCCGCGAGCTGCTGCTGCTGGGCAGCCCGCTTTGCCCCGTGCCCGCTGCCGCTGTTAGCTGGAGGAGGAGGGCTACCTTTGGAGGTACAGAGGCAAAGAACGAAGCATGTAGAACGCCCTTCTGTCGCCGCGCTGTTGTCGCGGCGGTAGGGTCGTGTTTTTCTTAGCGCTTCGGACGCTGCGGATTTGCCTCCGCACTTATGTTGGCGCGGATAAGGGCTTCGCGGTTTTGTGGTGGAACCCTGATTGCCATGGCCTCACTTACCTCGTATTCTATTTGAGATGACATGTAGCTTCTAATTCAACTAAATGTCTGATCTGAATTCTTGCATGTGCCAGAACCTACTAATTGCATTAGATCAAAAATTCCTTACTACTTTGGTGATATAGAGAATGCTACTAATGTCCAAGAATATCCTAGTCAAGGAGAAGCAACTGGAGTTGCTTTAAAGTTTGCATCATCTACTGTATTAAAGGAGTAATCATACAAAGCCATAGTTTCAACAATAGTTGCATCAGGTCTTCAAATATTTTCCTGTTTTGTGGCTTCAGCAGCACAATGTCTCTATTACTGCTCTTTGCAGCAGCATCTGTATGACAGCTACATGTGTACTTGAGAATCCAGTATGTTAAACTGAAAGAGTTTTAGTGTCTTGATAGCCAACCTGACTCAGAGGAACATGATTGCTTTAATGGTTGTGGTCATCAGCTGGTCTTCTGGGACACCAGGGCCACCAGCTGAGAACTAAGGAGGGAGAAGCTTCTGTTCCTTCTGACCATCCATATGAGGTTGCTGTTGAAGATATTTCCTTTGCTATATTAGAGTATGTATGAACCCTTCCATCAACACTGGGCCCTCTTTCAGCCTCATGGTGCCAGCTAGTGGCCTTGCTACTACCATAGGAATAGAGGTCAACTTTAAAGAAAGTAACCTTTGTGCCACTATTATCCTCATGTTTCATATTTTGCCCTTACTTTCCCTTCCATTCCTTAGAAGCTCCTCTTCCATTCCAGGAAGAGGATCTAGGTTTTTAAAAGAAAAGCATTCATAAGCTGGGGAATGGGGGTGGGGATGTAACAGTAGCAAAGTTGCAAAAGAAATCTTGATTTAAAATAGTGAAGCTCTGTTAATATATACTAGACAACCCATGGCCCAATGGGTTGTCCTTTCAGTCAGAGAAACAATGACCACGGGTAGACAAAAATGCAGTGAGTGTAGGAATGACTTTCAACTTCCTACCAGCTCCCCATTGATTTGGAAAGAATTAGAAATTATGGTGGAGGATCAATAGAACAGGATCAATAGAAACATGGCTAAATCTAGGCTGAGAAGAAGCAACTAAACTTAAAAGAGGACAATTGTTACTCAGAAGAGCTTGAATCAGTACAGTTCATTCTAAGGACTGGATAAATTCAGAATATTTTGTCTCAACTGTGAAAAGAAAGACTGAAAATATAGTGCATTTTTTCAAAAAGGATCAAGTCTTTATTATTAATAGTACATTTTATTTATAGTGAAATTGTTGATTTGAGGTCAAAAGTAAAATGGAGCATTCCATGCAGTACAGTATTTCTTTTCATTTTTAATTAACATTTCTGGTTTTTTTCTGCTCTGAGCTGATTTGAACTTGCAATTGAAACTTCAGCGGGACAATTAGATTTTTGTGATTACCATAGGTTTTACTGTTTTAGTCCTTTTGACCCTTATCATAACCTTTCAAATTCAAGTGCTATGCTTTTGAGATGAATCTTATGTCATATTCTTTTACTGCAGCTCATCACACGAGGAGGCTGGAGCCTCTCATACTCTCTATGGCCATGGAGTTTGCAAATGGCCTGGATGTGAAAGTATTTGTGAAGATTTTGGACAGTTTTTAAAGTAAGTTGGTTTTTTTGAGTTTGATTATAGTTTATAAGATTACAAAAATATAAAACCAGAGTTGGTATTCAGCTGGTTCAGACCAATTCAAGTGAACCAGTAGCAGAAATTTTGAGTAGTTCAGAGAACTGGCAAATACCACCGCTGGCTGGCCCCGCCCCCCCACCCCCGCCATTCTCTGACCTATATTCCCTTGTTGATTTGCATAGCAGAGCAGATTACCACGCCTCGCTGAGCTAAAAAACAGCTGATCTCACCAGCGCTGACACCGAAGAAGGTCTTTGAGTGCTGGACATGCGAGAAATTCGCTTTCATAGGACCAGTAGGAAAAAATTTGTAATCCCACCACTGCATAAAACTGAATTATAAATATGTGGTATTGCTGGTATTACTAGTTTAGTTGGAAAATATATCACAAGTAGAACACCAAAGCCTGTTACACAAATAGAATTCTTTTCCTTTTTTAAAATCTAAAATAATTCTTTAAAAAAATAGTAGCATGATTTTTAACTTACCTCTCTGCAGAAATTTTCCTAGAAAATAACTTGTATTCAAATATATTACCTACAAAAGATAGAACAACTATTGGCCTTTGGGCCTCAGGCGGTATTCTAGATGTACTGAATCCCATTCCCATTCCCATTCTAGATGGGAATGGGATTCAGTACAATAGATGATATCTTGGTGGAATAAATAAGGGTGCTTAATTAGCATGTACAATCATTGTTCTTACTACGAACCTGAATTTATTCATCAGTTCTTAAACGTAGTTTTCAAAGAAATCTCCATTATCGGAACACTCTATTATTAAGTTTCTAAAAAAAGGTGTTTGGAAGGTCCCTCCCAAACTTAAGTTGCGCATCACATCAGCATGATCGAAATTTTGCCCTTTTGTACATGTGTTAATATCACACATCCATGTAAAGAGACAAGGCTTTGGTCATTCTGCAACAGCTGCCTTTTTGGTTTCCTGGCTTAGAAATGCTACTGGGAGCTCCAGCACCTTTATAGAACTCAACCACCAAAGCTCCTATTAACTTTACTCTGAGACAACAACCAACTTGGAACAAGGCTTCATGAGAGCACTATTTCTTAACCTTGAATGCAGAGCCCTTACTTACAGGCATTCCTCTTTTCCTTTGGAAGACTGGGAGCATAAGTGAAATACATTCAGTGTTAATTTCTATGCCGGTTTTCCACAAGAAAATGTTGCAATATTATGTTCAACCCAAAAAATATGAAGGGGTAGCAAAAACCTTGACCAAAATACCACAGATTTTGCTACATATATTGAATACAAATATTTTGTATTCATTTTGTAAAAGTCAGTTAGTAGAAAATTTATAATTTGACTGCCCACTATTCCTTAGAATCATCCCTTACTGGTACAGATGCAAAAAAAAATTAAGTATAGCTAAAACATATGAGCATAATTCTGAACATTTAATAATGTGTTTGAGAAGATAAAATGTGCATGAGAGAGTTACAATTTCTCTATCATCCCATCACATTATCATATTTTTATATTGACCCTTTGTTTAATTTTATATCTTGTCATACTATGAAGTATAGAATGAAAATCCAGCATATTTGTTTGCATTTAGCATGAATGTATGTATGTAGGAGTGTACATTTAAAATTAGGGGCAACATCAGAGAAAAGTAAAATTATGAGCAAAGTATCTAACAATTTTATAAAGTTTGTGTAATTACAATCTTTATAAAATTATATTCTCTTTCTTATATTTTCTTTCGGCATACTGTGAAAGGACTGGACACAAACAAAGTCAGTTTGCTAAAACAGTCATGCAGGGCTTTAGTGAACAAAGAATCCTAATGAAAAGTTATACGTAGGTTTATATAGATGAGTAACTTCACAAGCTGATGCTCTTATGTTGTCATGGTGCAACTAACAGGGTCAATGAACTGCTTCATGCTTCATCAACAATTAAGTTAATTAGTTCATTTGAAATTGCAGTGCTTTGTTGCCAGGATGTTGGTAGAAATGTTAGAAAGCCCTATGTTACAAATGGTATAAAGCCAATGGAGGATAGACTCAGCGGTTTAACAGCAGAGCATAGAGGTACAGCTCATAATGGCTTTAGAAACAAGTGTTATTTTCTTATGCCTACAAGTTTACATACATATATTTCTTAATATATTTTAAGACAAATTACGTTTGCCATTCTTTTAAAATTTACCCTTTTTATGTGAGTGGAAAAGATTTAGTTCTATTTTAAAGAGTTAATTCTAGAACAATACTTTAGGAGAATATTATGATGTGTAATATTTCTGTTTATAGATTAAAGAAGTTATACTGTTTGCCTCTGGGATTTAATTAAGCTGCTGAAAATTATTCCAGTTGAAAGTAACCCATATATTGCATATATTGTTCTAAGCATAATTGATAAAAGAGTTGTAACTGGCTTAGCTTTATTTTTTTCTTACCCCAAAAAACTAATTTGTATAAATACTTCTACCCACCCAGAGTGTAATTTTACATTAGTGTTTGGCTTGGTCCTTTCACAATTACTTCGTTATTTGCTTTTACAGTTATTTTGTAAGACTCTGGTTTAATAATTATAATATATTATAATAGGTTTTAGATTAATGATAAACTGTGCCTTCTTGTATATCACTGTTGCTATTTATTTCTGCCTATTATCAGAAGAAATTGTCGCCCCTGACATCAGTTTCTGCCTTCTGAAATAGGCTGGTCAAATGTACAGTATATGTCATTTCCATGTGCTATATCAATGCTTAATTTTCTACATTGTCACATACCTTGATCTACAAAGTCGAAGAGCGATTGTGGACTGTCTTCAACCTAGAAATCATAGGATTCATTGTGGTCCCCCCAAAAAGCCTCAAGTACATTATTGTGCTTTTCTTAGATTTAAACCCAAAATTAAAAAGACATAAAATTCATCTTTCTTTTTGAAACGTTGATATGTTTTATAGTCGTCTGAATCTGCTTGTATCTGCTCTTAATCTCTTTCACTGCAAAGACCCATTTTAATTTTTAAAAACCCTTTCATATCAATTCAGTTTCAATTTAAAGACAAAACAACAAGTTACATTTTCTCCAATCCATTAGCTATATAGGGCATTACATGTCTAATGGTAGCATTTTTCAAAGACTTGTTCCTATGTACTCTTTGTAAGAATGCAGTAAGTTGCGGCTTGATACTTATTAATAGATCCAATGCAAGTATATTGTACTGAAATAAAATATTCATGAAGAATGCTGTCCAAATCTAGTTTTTGTTTTCAGAAATATCCTAATAGATACTTCTAATGTAAGCTTAACTTAAAAAAAAAACAAGGTCTATTTAAATGGATAGTTTTATGCTTGGTTTATTATATTGTGTGTGTGTACATGTATCCTCCTTAAAAACAGGTTTAATTTTATTTATAATTATAAAAAAAATGTTGTACTAAGTCATTTCAAAGAGGCTTCCCTTTTAAAAATGGTAGTTTTATTTCTCATACTTAATGCAAGATCTGGAGTAAAGAATAATTTTCTGAATATGATCTATAGCTACAGTATAAAAATATAAAAATTTCATTTTTCTTGTCTTCTGACCAAAGCACTTTTTACTACACTGAAATATTTAGGTTATTTTTCCCCAAGAATTCTGAGATCACTAATGCTTGTCCATTATTTTCAATATAGTTAGTTGCCTTAAATGGGCCACGTTATTTGGTAGGCTGTAAAACCCAGTGTCAAGGCTCTGACTAATGAATCTAAGCAAATCATAAGTTGGAGATTTCGCTCTTTCTCAAAGGTCTTCTTTAATGAGTATATCCTATTGGCACAGCTTCAATGGAAAACCAAATCTAAATCTTTCCCACGGTTCCAGTATAATTAAACTAGGAAATAACCCCATCCCCAAGTGTCACAGTTGGGACACAAATGTAGGCCAAATGGGTTAATTGACGGGCTCTTCAGTCACTCGTTCCCCAACCTTAGCTGTTGCCAGTAGATACAACCTTGGTTCTCAGGAGAACATTCTTTGTTGTGTCTAGTAATGCATTTCAACCTCCTTCCGCCTCTGTGTGGCAACTGAACAACAGAAAGATGGCTGTGGCCAGGTTCAATTTGAAGTTGACTCAGCAGATGTCAGAAATTTAGAAAATTCTGTCTGTTTGATATATCTAATAGTTACCTGGATTTCTGCAGCCCACATATGTTTTTGTTTTAAGCCACCAGAGTCCCTTTGGGTAGGGAGATGGACAGCTTATAAATTGTGGTTAAGGCACAAGGCTAGAAAGCAAGAGACCATGAGTTCAAGTCCTGCCTTAGCCATGAAAGCGGATGGCTCTGGGCCACTCTCTCTCTCAGCCAGTTCGCTTCACAGGGTTGTTACTGTGGGGGAAACAGGAGGGCAAAGGTATATGTTTGCCATCCTGAATTATTTGTAAAGATTAAAAAGGGTGTGTGTGTGTGTGTGTGTGTGTGTGTGTGTGTGTGTGTGTGTGTGTGCGTGTGTGTTTTCGTAGATTTTCCCGGGTGTAGGTATGCTGGTCTTGTTGTAATCGGGTCTTTTCCCATATATATATATAAATGCATACTCATATGTTATATACAAGGCGGCAAACTGTTATAATCCTTGATTGTTATGTTGTGCTTTTGAACATACATAAGAAAATTTGGTTGATTTTCAGGTTTTGTTGTATAAATTTACATTTACTCATGTGCTCAGGATTTTTCCCCAAGAAAAACCATTCTGCCAATCAGAATTTGAGGTTAGATCAGAAAACAATCTTGCAGAACTGCAGAAAGAACAATGATTGAATGGAATATTGTGTAATGAAAAGTGATTCAAAGACTGCCAAAACTGTTTAAGAATTATTTTGGAATTTTACTATAAAATGAGTGCTGACAGAAACTAACCATTTTGCTGGTCAGCAAGCAAGGAAGCTCAAAGATCACTAAAAGAATGTAATAGTAGTTCTTCATTACTGTCTTATAAATGTCAGAATGTAATAATATATGTCAAAACTTTGGTGTATTTTGTCTGCAAAACTAATTATCATTCCATTGGTCCTAAGTCAGTTTGAGTGTAGATGGATTTGGCTTTTAGAAGTTTAAATCAAAGGGTTTACACTATAGCATTCCAGGCAGCAGACACAAGCATTCTTTAACCTGCATGCAGCAGACACTAGCAAAACAAAAAATGATCCAGAGACAGGCAAAATGTTTTTTGTACATTGGCAGAATTGTTAATGTTGAGAAAAAGTCATGCTGTAAAAAAGATAGAGCAGCTTACCAACACGAATGATTTCAAGGTCTTCTAAGTATAATAATTGAATTCAGTGGGAAGAGCAATATAATTTAATTAGGCATCTTTTTAATATTAATTCAAATATTTATGAATTAATAATATATATATGTGTGTGTGTATGTGTGTGTATGTATGTATGTATGTATGTGTATGTATGTATGTGTATGTATGTATGTGTATGTATGTGTGTGTGTGTGTATGTATGTATATAATCACAGAGAGAATGAAAGGAGATAAAAATATTATTATATTCACTTTTAAACTTATTGTGTAGTTTTCTTCCTTTGACTGAAAGCAAGCAGTCTAGTTCCCAAAATATGACCTCAAAATGGCATTCTTTGAAGTTGTCAGAAAATTGTGTCTTTCAGTGACAGTGCCATCATTCCTCAAAACTAAGACATCTAATACAATCAACTAAATGAAAACTGACATTCATGTAATAGAACATACATTTGGTATTTCAACTCCTCGCACTGTTTAAACATTAAAGATTGATGCAAAATAAATCAAATACCATTTACAGTGTGTATAAGTGAAACAATTTCCAAAACATTCTTAGATTCAGAAATATTTCCCTTTTTGACTTTAGAAATGCTATATTTTGCAGTAAATCTAAAAGTCCCATTTTAAAATTGGTTTAATAGTTTGCTGTATTGCAGGATAAGTTGACATCTATTTAGTGCTTCAAATCAATATAATGAAAAAATATACAAATGGAAGAGGATCTTTCTTTCTTTCTTTCTTTCTTTCTTTCATCATACTAGAATGTTTTCCTAATGCTTTCCTTAAAAAACATCTTTATATTTATATTTTCCATGTGCTCCTTTTGCAGATTACCTACAGATTCCTCCAGTTTTTGAAGAACATCAGTCAACCACATCATTTATTCTATTTTGAAAACAAAAATCAATATACCTATAAAATGACCCATAAATTAGAATTGCCTCACACAATGTTTGTTCAGTGCTGCCTTTCTGAAGGCACCCTTTGCATTTTTTTTCTTCACCTCTCTGTTTGAACTGCAGTCACAGTAAGAGGCTCATTAGGGGACATTAGGGACTGGAGCTCACCAGAATTCCAGTGCTTGCTTTGCTCTTATTAATGCATAGCAGAGTAGAATGCATTTAAATATTTCATAGGCTTTCAGTAATTTGTGTGTAATCGCCTTGTTAGCAGACCAGTAGAAGTAGAACAGGTCTGTGAAATGGTGTTGGTGATTGCATGGGTAATTTACGGACCTTTGCCATCAGAAAGAGCATTATTGGGGGCTAGAATGAAGCTGTGAAAAAGAACCAGCAATAAGTTGGAGAGGGGGGGACTTAATAAAGGTTTTGTAAAAAGCATCTTCGGGGATAACAATCCACTTGGTTCTTTTTGAAGCAGCTATAATTTATGACATATGCAATATATCAAATGCATAAGATAGCATTATGAAGCATTCATATGAAAAGAATATTTGCAACATTAGTTCCAACTTCCTGCAAGGGACATGATTAAATGATTAATGAAATGTCCTTTTGCATATGCATTTTGAAACAGCAATTAGGCATTGACTGAAAAAAATCCACCAATCCTCTCATTTTTCAGTATTATCTTGTTCTTGATTTATAAATCATAAGGAATTTTTGAACAGCAATATGTACCTGGGTTGGTTATAAAAGCATAAAAGAATAATTTGAGTATGAAATAGTCATAAATCCACAAATTCATAATTTAATGTTAATTTCTATCCCATTTATTTAGTCCACTGGCATTGTATTTATATCTAGTGCTATTTTTGTACTTTGATTGACATAATTAAGATGGGTAAATGAATAGGCCCCATTATTTTACATATCACTGATAAACAATAGTAAGGAAAGGAGAAGGGAAATGTGGCAAAGGTATATATGTTTTCAAGTTCTCAGTAATCCACTGGAGGCTGTTCTATAAATGATCACTGAAGGCTTGCAAGCTAGCCTATAATTACAGAAAGAAAGTGGCAGCTCTGGCATTTCATAACTATGTGTCCTCAAAGTGCTTTGTGAGTTTGTCACCAATGATAATTTAGATAGAAGCTCATTACTGAACATCACAACACTTTAAAAACCTTTCGCCTTCATAGGGGAGAATAAAAGACTATTTTAATGGCAAGGTTCTTTTGTGTTCTACTGAAAAATTCAATCGAGACAAAACCTCACTGAGTATTATTGTACTCTACCATTGCTAGCCTAATAAAAGCAGCCCATATAAGTGGAATAGGTCTTTCAAAGACTTTAATATACAAATGCAAACATTTTACAGGTTTTTAGTTCTTTAAAAAGAAGTGGAATTAAAATGTAAACACATTTGTGCCCCAAACCAGAAAAGTGAAGATTTTGCATGTGTGCCTATTACAAGCAATAGATGGATAGGAATGGGGATGGAATAGAATCTTACATGCAAATATATTTTGCATATAGTATTTGTGTCTGTATTTCATGAGCTCAGATTGCCTGTGTGGATACCTTTTTTTTTCCAAAACTGAAAATCCCTTGTGGTTATCTGTTTAAATGGGCAATATGATTGGTAGGAGAAGACTCAGTCTCTCTGTTGTCATATTTTGTATCTAAAGATTCTTGTCCAAATGGGTCCCAGCCACCATTATAATAGTTTAGTGCCATGATGGTGAATCTATGGCACGCATGCCACAGGTGGCACACAGAAGCCTCTCTGCAGGCATGTGAGCTGTCACCTCAACTCCACCAGGCATGCACGTCCCGCAGTCAGCTGGTTTTGGGATTTTTACCGTCCATGCGCAGGGACAGGGCACATGCGGGGCTCATGCATGCATGTGCAGGGGCAGGTTTCACAAGGGTTCACACATGCATGCAAGGGGGTGGGAGCATGGGGGTGGCCACATGCACATTGCATTATTAGTGCACATGTGTGTTTTTGGCACGCAGAAATGAAAAGGTTAGCCATCACTGGTCTAGTGTTTCCATGTTTTTAAGTATATTATCAAATATCTGCTTAGCATACTTCAGTTTTTTAAACTACACATTCACTGCATTGGACTACTCTTTCTCACAAGCTACCAAGCTAAAAGATACATATTAGACATGTTTTGATTAGTTCTAATTTAATCCCTGGTTTCTATATAGCCCAGTAAGAATTTCATTCTCTATAGTTTTGTACGGCCCTACTTCTGTCCTGTATTAATAGTAGCTTCATTGGTTTAGAAACATCATAACCTGGAAATAAGAAGTGCTGTTCTTATCTGCTGTCCTTCCTTGATAGTACTGCAGATCCCAATTCCTCATTTTGCATCTAAATGGTGAAAATAATTGAGGCCAGGCTAAGCAGTTCCTAGTCTTGTCAATTTTACTTCTAAAGATTACCAAATAAAACAAGGTTTTGTGGATGGTTTCCATTTCTCAGAAAGATAGCATATTTCTTTTTTTGTTGTTTTTGGAAGTCTACCTGTCATGTTCATCATATTCATAATTTTTTCATGTAGCTGCCCATCTCACAAAATATGATTTACTCTTTTACTTGCTGAAATGGCAGATAAAGTTTCCAATGCAGTCTAGGCTTGAGAATGGACAATTTCTCAAACTGATCAGTACCCAACCAGGGTCTTCATAAGTAAAGCAACTTTTCTACCCTTTTTTACGCTAAAAGAGTTGTTCTGTAACCTGGCTGGTAGTTAGTTAATTGTATGGAAATCTTCACACATGGTTTAAAGACTGCCTGCAGAAGAATGAAGACATGAGTCTATGTGCCAGAAGCAGATTCCAACTCAGTTTTCTGAACACATGGTGCCCATCCCCACCAGGATGAGCATAAACAGCACTGTTATTATCTATGAACAGTTTTAATTTCTACCTGTTCTTGGAGCTGAAATGGCAACTTAGAAATAAATCTCTAAATAGAATGTTGTGTTCAGAAATAATCCAGTTTCTGTTTGATCATGTGAAAAACTTAATCAACATATTAAACTGTCCAATACCCCCCGCAAAGAGGCCAAAAATCACCTCTTGACATTTCAGCAGATCATAATAAAATTGTGCAAAATAGCAATAAGAAGACAAAAAAGTACATGGAGGAAAATGTAAAATTGATTTAATAAATAGTCATGATTTAACATTTTTCAGTTTTTATTATGTGCCATATATTATAACAGTAAGTTCACTAAATGTGAAAGTCAAACTGCCTCAGCTCTCTGAAAATTCTATTTCACTGATTGCAGAGTGTCTTTTTATCAACTAATCTTCTGTATTCTCTGTCTGTTCAGATGCTTTCCAAATATTGTATCAGCACATTGTTTTGTATTGTATCCAGGACTCCTATAAATGAACTTTAAAAAACCCTGAATATCTCATAAGATGTTCAGATACTGTGACTGAATAGCATATTTTTACTATAATATGAAGAGGAAATAGTTACTAATGGACTGCTTAAACTGCATCTGAAATACATTAGGGGAAGATGATAACTAGAGAGAATTGAGTACCATCCAGTTAGTTTAAATATGTTTTGTACAATTCTACGCAAAGTGAAGTGTCATTTAAAAAATAATAATTTTATGAATATAAGCATTGTGGAAAGTTACTTTCCAGTTATAAATTTCTGTTTTAATTTTATTTTAAGTTCTGTTATGCATTTTTTGTTGTTGAAAAGTAACATGCTTGTGATTCTATCAAAAATGACTTTGGGAAGAGAGCTTTTTTTAAATAATCAGAAGTTGCAATGGAGGCTGGCTTGAGCCAAGTACCAATCCAGTCGGTAGTATTTTGAATTGCACTATGGTATCTAGTATTTAGTGTTTTATTCCTAGATTCTCCTCACCAGATAGTAAAATGAAAAGAGTACAAGATTACATAGGCATTCACGGAATTAGCTAAGTGTCATCTGAAAATGTAACTGAAAGCAAATTGTACCCAGATAAAATTTATGCTGCTTACTTTTTATTTCATGCCAATATAGAATGCTGTATACAAATTTAGCAACATTTGAACTCATTAATACATACTCTTCTATACTAATTATCTGTGTTCTCTTTCTATCTAAGAATATTATCTATATCATTAAATATTAATATTCTTGCACTGGATATATCTACAAATATATTTTTGTCTGTTTGTTCATGGATATTTGTTTTAGCTAGTGCTTAATCTTAAAAGATAGGCTGAAGATGTAGATAAATACTTTCTACATATTAAAAAATTAATAATTATTCTCTCTAAAGGAAAGTCACTTTTCTCTTTTGCAAAACTTTTGCCTTTGTGAATTCATTTGTAATAAGACTCAAGTCTGGCATTTCACACAGAACAACTCTATGTTTAGAAAGTTTTTTATGTTACTGAGAATTGTCTGTGAACTGGCAGACAATTCCATCTCAAAACTAATCCATCTTTAAAATGTGGAAATGACTAGGGTTCTGACAAAATTGTCCTTGTGAAGGTTCTCTGCAATTACTCATGCCAGGGATATCTTTGTTTACCAAGAAGTTCCAGTAAATGAAATGACTGAAGAAACAGTTCGACTTATAAAGCCTAAATTAGATAAAGAGCGAAAATGAGCAATTAGAGGTATATATTCATGTTTGGGCATATCCTTTGTGGTAAGAGAAACGAAGCAAGTGTAGTTCTCTGCACTTGCAAACTCTTATCTAGCATCTGTGCTATATATTCAGGCTGCAGTGACATGTTTGTGATATTCTTGCAGATAAAAATACTCATATTTGCTCATGTTTTGATGTCTATGAAGCACAGTCTAGTCAATTAATTGAGATTATATTTTGAAATCTGATACTTCTGGGATACTTCTGATCTTAATTTTGATGAAGTGGCATGAACTATTGGCTTGATCCACGCCATTCCTGGTTTTTGGCAGCAGCAATATGTGTATGCAGCTGAATTTTGGAGGTGATTAATACTTCTTTAAGAAATGGGGAATTGTCATCAAAATTAAAAAATTATAGTAAGGCTATCTCTTGATTTGTATTAAGCAACTTCAACTCAGTCTCCAAATTCTCTTTTTAGGGAAGATCTAGTTAAAATATCATCCACAGAGCATCCTAGATAAAGTACGATAAGCCCATATATCTTCCAATTACACCTGTCCTCCGCGAGCTGCACTGGCTACCAATTCGTCTCCGGATGCAATTCAAGGTGTTGGTTATTACCTTTAAAGCCCTACATGGCTTAGGGCCAGCGTACCTTAGAGACCGCCTACTGCCACATACCTCCCAGCGGCCAGTAAGATCCCACAGATTGGGCCTCCTTCAGATGCCGTCAGCCAGACAGTGTCAGCTGGCAGGCCCCTGGAGGAGAACCTTCTCTGTGGCTGCTCCGACTCTCTGGAATCAGCTACCCCCAGAGATCCAGACCATACCCACTCTCATGGCCTTCAGGAAAGCTGTAAAAACCTGGCTGTTCCGGCAGGCCTGGGGCTGTTGACCTCATTATTGAGGTCCAGCCCCGGTTAGAATGAATGCATGTGGCTTTGTGTTTTTAAACTGTATTTCTCTCTCTCTCTCTCTCTCTTTTTCTTCTTTTGTAAGCCGCCCGGAGTCCTTCAGGATTGGGCGGCATATAAATTTTAATAATAAATAAATAAATAAACAAATAAACAAATAAATAAATAAATTAGCGTTCGATACTAGCCATGTATGCTAGATAACATTTGTTATCTAGCAAACAGAAAACTACCTAGAGAGATCATCTTTTCATCTTTTCTTCTCCGTCAACAATTTTACTTCAGACTTCAAAAAGCATTCAGTAATATAGACAGATATCAAAGTAGTGTACATGTATAAGAACTGAATACAAAATTTCCTTATGTCTGACTACAGGGAACATTTGTAGCTTTTGCTTACAATGAGTGTTGAAAACAGCACCTGTTGTAATTAGCTTTATAAGTAAGTGGTTCCTACTGGAGGTAAACTAAGAACAAACTCTAAACCTAGTACTCCAGTTAGTCATTCAGCATGCACTTCTAATTTTTCTTACAAATATCTTTCCTATAAATATCATCTAATTATCTTCGAGGTTGTGATGATAGGGCCAAAATTATTTTCCTAGCTGTGAAAATACTACTGGACAAATGAAGCTATGAAGCTAAATTTTATTATGCTTCTCATGTAAATTCTAAAGCAGACACTCCCTGACCTCATATTTCTGTTTATTTCTTTGGATTAGATCTCTGCTGCTCCTTTTACTCACACACACGTGTAACTGGTTTAGGGAGTTTATTAATATTCCCCAGCAATTCCCTTCACCAAAACCACAAAACTGCCCCAATCAAGTCTACCCAAGAGCAGTTCAAGGTTAGTCCACAGAGCAAAGACCCAATAGTTCCCAAAGCACTTGAAAATTGCTTTGCTCAAACAAAATATCTCCACCAGACAAACTTAAATCCACCAGGTAAAACTTAAATCCACACCCAAGAGAGCTCAAGGAACAAAAAAAAAGTTCAGAATCTCAAAGGCACAATTCCAAACATGGTGTCAATCCAGAGTGAAGCAGGAATCACAATGATCAAACAAACAGCTAGAAAACAAGCATATTTTCCCAGCAACACCTCCATCTGTCTGCTATGATAAATAGCCAGCTTCCAGTGCAGCCCATCGAGACAGGTGGGCCCTTTCCTCTGGAGTAGTTTGGCTGAACTTCTCTGCTCCTGCCTTTTCTCTGCCAACTTGGAACCTTATTAAGGCCTACCACATGGCAGTAAGAGTGGCAAAACAGCATTATTTTCCACTCTTATTGCATCCTCACCAGGGGTGGGTTCCTGCCAGTTCTAACCTCTTCTATAGAAGACGTTCCACAAATCTACAGTGCCGTTTAGAACCAGTTCCAGCTCCCTCCCCCCCCCATGTCCGCACAAGATGAAGAGCAAGGGGAAGAATTCTGGGAGTTGAAGTCCACAAGTCTTAAAGCTGTCAAGTGAACACCCCTGGTTTTTTTTTTCAAAGGGTTAGGGGTGCAAGGGTCTTGTAACTTGACAGCTTTAAGATTTGCACACTTCAATGCCAGAGTTTCTGAGCCAACATTTTGGTTGCTAAGCAAGAGCGTTGTTAAGTGAGTTTCACCACATTTTACAAGTTGACCACACCCACCCAGTCACATGGCTGGCAAGCCACTCCCACCCAGTCACATGGCCAGCAAGCCACTCCCACAAAGCAGGCCACACCTACAGAAGAGGTTCTAAAAAGTTTAAACCCAGCACTGCCATTTTGGGTCACTCTCCTGGGTCAGTGAAGCTTGGGTAATCATCTGCAGTGCCATGATCAGTGATGAAAAAGTTCCAAGTTGGATCTCTGTGAAGATAGTCCATACGAGATGCCTGGGGAAAGGTCTTGCCCAATTATCTGGAACTGTGTGATCCTATTGGCCCTGATGCTGTCAGTGCCACTACCTTTCAGTTAGCTCTTTGTCCCTCTTGAATGGTGAAAGCCTCCAGGATGAAGACTAGCAAGAGGGTCCTGGCAGTGATTAATGTGTCACTAGAAGAGGGGACATTTCTGGAAGCTTTAAAGGAAGTCCTAGTTTGCCCCCTCCTTAAAAAAAAATCACTGGATCCTATCTACATGAATAGCTTTCATCCAGTTTTCTACCTCCACTTTTGTGGAAAAGTTGTGGAAAGGTGGTATCTGGCAGCCTCATTTCATCTTCTACCCTGCTTCTACCTCGCTTTGTGGCCACCGCACCAGTGTGTTGCTCAGCCTCCCATTCGCTACGGTGGTGAGCAAGGGGAAGAGGCATCAAAGAATGAAGGCAAACCAAGCAAGGTGGGGGGGGTGGAGGATGGATTAAATACAAGCTGCCGTGGAGAAATGGCTGGTGCCATAGCCATGAAGTGGGGTGAGAGAGCGAGAGAGCACGGCTTTTGTCTGAAGGAGGAGGAGGATTGGAGAGAAGAAAGAGGGAAAGTGGCCGAGGGAAAAGCGACCCACTCACCAGGTACTGAAGTGCCACCACTGCCTCTGCAGAGAGAGAGGGGGGGGAGGAGGGAGGGAGAAAGAGAAAGAAGAGTGTGTGAGAGAGAGCAATCCGATCCAACCTCAGAGAGTTATACCAGGGCTGGCAGCCGTGTGCTTCAGTGCTTGGCTGGCGCTCGGCTGCTTTCCATCTTTATTCTCCCTGCTCCTCCTCCTCCTCCAAACAAAAGCTGCACTTTTTGTCTGTCCATTGCAGTGCAGCACCTGGGATTTACTTTGACAGTGGGGGTGGTTAATCCCTGTTTGTGACATGGTGGAGAAGGCAGAAGGCAGTCCCCCCACCAGACAGGACCAGCTTGATAAGAGTGGGGTGGGAAACTGAGTGATGTCGAAAGCAGCTGAAGACATACCGGCTGTAGCTGCTCCGTCCCCTGCCTTGCCTCACCTCATCCCATGGGAGGAGCCTCCCAGCTACTGCCCCACGTACCAGAAGCCCCTGGATTCCTTCCCGAACCTTGCCCAGCCCCCACAGGTACCACCCACATGAGTAATGGCAAGCTGGGCATGCATCCAGGCCACACTCAGTGAGCCGCAACCTCCCTGGCCATGCCCCTTCCCCCCCCGGCCTCCAGAGGACAACCAAAATGCTGATCCATCCCTCAATGAAACTGAGTTTGACATCCCTGGAGTAGTGCATCGGTATTTGATAACATCAACCATGGTTTTCTTTTGGGTCTGCTATGGGAGCTAGTGCTGGGTGACAGTTTTGCTCTGGTTCGGCTCCTTTCACCAAGGCTAGTTCCAATTGGTGTTAATAGGAGTTGAGAGATCCAGCCCTTGGACACTATCTTGTAGCACGCCATACTACTTGGTACGCTCTCCACTCCTTTTTAAAATCTACATGAAACTGCTGTGTGAGATCATCCATCGCTGTGGGTTGAGGTATCTGCAGTATGCTGATGATACCCAACTCCATATTTCCACTCCTGGTGACACAAGTGAGGGTGTGGCTGCTGTCTTGCAGTATTTGGATGCTGTGGGAGACAACAGGCTTCAACTGAACCCTGACAAGACCAAATAGCTTTGGGTACAGGAGACACTGAAATTAAGTCTTCTGAACTTGTGACTCCTGTTTGAAGCGCAGGTGGCAGTCACGGCCAGGAAAGTCTTTGCACAAATTCAGGTTGTTCACTAGTTTGGTCCAGGCTACTTAAGGAACCATTTCATCCCACTAGGATTGACCCAACCCACCCATGCCAGCAGAGTAGGCATAGTGCAGGCCCTGTTGGCCTGATTATTCCAACTAGCAGGGTGCAGGAGAAGGGCCTTCTCTGCTGTTGTACCTGCCTTTTAGAACATTTTGCTCTCTACACCCCCAATGTGAGATCAGCTCTTCCTGACCTTCTGTAAGAGCCTAAACTTGTGGCTCTGCCAGTTACCTTAGGGCTCCAATGGGAAAGCATCACAGTGAAGGTGTTTGATCAATTAACAACAGATCCCATCTTCCCCCCCATCCTATGCCCGCCCTTCCAATCTGTAATTGTATTTTAGCAGTTGGGGTGTGTGTGTGTGTGTGTGTGTGTGTGTGTACTGTATGTATGTGTATGTATGTATATACATACATACATACATACATATACACTTATACATACATACATACATACATACATACAACCATGTGGTTAGATGGGCAGCCAATCGTATAAATTTTATAAATAAATAAGCATCTTTCTTATCCAAGTCTAATACTACATTCAAAACCCTAGGCTGCTTGCTATCAATGTGCCTTATGTCATTGTTTGCTAACGAGTAGCATTATAAACCAATGTGTGCATAAAGAAATTTCATTGTAATTAAGAGTTTGAAAGCATATAAAAGAAGCTATTATGAAATCTAAATCAAAAAAGGAAATACTGATATTAGGATATAATAGAGTAATTTTTGTTTCTTTTTCATTGCTTTGTAATACATTGTGTTCACATGACATACTTTTTCCACATTCCTTCCAATGATAGCAAAGTTTTCATTCTATGCTTATATAATTTAAGTGCTGATAGTTACTTAGGAATGTTGACAACAATCATATCCTGTAAATAGAGATAACGCCAATATGTCTTCCACCAGTGTACATTCAATAGCATGAAACATATTTCTTATTAGAGCAATAGTTTCTCATCCGTACAAGTACTTCATCTATTCACTTATTGTTAGTTAAAAACTCCTCCCTGTTTATTAGATTCAAGTTATAATGCATAATTATTTGGAAATGGTGAATAATTGAGGTTGGAATCAAATTAACTATCCCAACTGCTACAACCTAATTGCAATAATATATCATAGAGATAGTTTAAAAATATCTTTGCAGACCAGAATTCTCTGATGTGTCACATAGCTAATTAATACATCAGCTTCTTACTGTAATTTTGATATCAGTCATTTAAATCAAGAGTAATCAAAGAAAAAACTCATCCATACATTCTTTTTCAGATGGTTCTTCTGGAAGCAACATACCTCTTTCAGTTATACTGCTTAGAATTATTTTAAAAAGTGAAATAATCTTGAAAACTTAAAACAGGTCACTTACTTTTCTTTAAAAATGAATGTCCTGTTCAATCAACTATTTGGTAAGCTTGGTAAGAAACATAGGTGCTTATATTTTTTTTCCCCTAGGACTGGAAGTTAGGAAGTTGTCACTTACATATGAAGATATAGGTGTAGAAAGTGCAAGTTGCCTTATCAAGCAGAATATTTTCCCTGAATAAGTAAATAATGGCTTGCTAAATATATTGTCATACATAATGTGATCCCTTTAATAAAGTTTAACCCAAACAAATTTGTAGTGATCACATTTGTGTTTTATTTGCATTATTTCATCTATACTTCACCATTTTCCAATTCTGTATCCTTTGTCTTTTGCATTGCTCATCCAGAAATTCATTTTTGCTAAATTCACAGGCTATGTGTGTTGAAAGGTAGACATAAGTGTACCAGTTTTCATTGACAATACCCAAATATTATTACCAAAATGTGCTCTTCTCATATGGCAGAGAAGGGAAAGTTCGGATTTAATAAATGTACTCAAATCATAAAAAGATGTGTGGTTAAACTTTTAGGCATATTTGTTTAGACATGTCTATCCCTTCACAACTGGGAGATAAAAGTTATATAGGCATCTGAGTAAAAGTCAAAATTACATTATGTCACATATATGATATGAATTTGCCATTATAATTATTACCATTTGCACCATCACAACACATGTGATGTTACTTTACTCCTATTATACGTATCCCATGAACTAGTTCTTTTATAAAATAAGTGTTAAATTTGTTTCCCTTGTCATTGTACCTTTGTGCACCATTTTCTTGTGTCTCTGATCATATCTTATAGCCAGGACCAAGACTGCTCAGTTGCATTTTCCAAACTACTTTGCAGTGAATTCCATTAGGGAAAATTGTGAAGTTTCTTGCAAGGTAGTTATATTATGCCTGTTACAGCAGTTTAGATTTAAACTGGGTTTCAGTAACTTGTTTTCTGACATAAGAATTGTGTTTACAGAACATACACAGAGAGAAAGAGAAGCAGTAGGATTGAGAAGGTTATCAACTTCTACCTAAAGTTCTAATTATTTTAATTATTTCTTCTTTTACTAGGCACCTTAATAATGAACATGCATTGGATGACCGAAGCACTGCTCAGTGTCGGGTGCAAATGCAGGTGGTCCAACAATTAGAAATACAGGTTTGAAAATATATCCATATTCTAAATATATTTTTCCTTGAGAAAATTGTCTTAATTTCTTATGGAATTATGTATACATTTATGAACATGTTTTAATATCTACATGTATGTTTTGAAATAAATTAAATTAAATACTAATTAACTATCCTAAGCAATGCAATTTAAACATCTACTCAGAAAAGAGCTACTGAATTCAGGGAATGTTTTTTTCTAAATAAGCACTTATGAGGAATGATTTCATTTATGTTAAAAAATATTTTTAACTATCATTTTTTTAACCTTTATTGATAATTGTGCCTTTAGGAAATGGGATATATGTAAGTGACAAGTCATTATGCAAGACTGGATTAACTTATTTTCTATATCATTTGTATTCATATAAATTCTCAACTACCTTTTAAAGCAACAGTTCATAAACATAACATCATAAATATATGCCAATAACATCACTCATCTGAAACTAAACATTCAATTTTAAAATTTCTCTGTACTATCTGTACATTCTAGTGATGATCAAAATTCTTAAGACCTTGTAGACAAGTCTACAACCTGCTTCATCATGCCATATATTGTAGTTATGAAAATATGTGTTTAGAGATTCATAAGGTCATATTTTTAGACTCCAGAAATTTTGCTCCTAATTCACATAATGGCTTTGATTTTATCTTAGTATATGATGGTTCTTAGTATAATGTACTTTTGGCCATCTAAGAATAGTGTAGATGCTCTCCAAACCACCATCACCCCAACATTATCATTCCTAAAATGGCTAATGTAAATCAGCTCTCAGAATCATACTTTTACATATAGATTCAATAATTCGGGAGATTGGTTGAGGAATGGAAAGACAAATTACGAGAAATTTTTCATTTAGTATAGTTGGAGAGAACGCCACCAGACATAAGGCACATGATAGTTAACAGGATCCAATAAAATAATAAAGACTTAAATTTGGGGATCACATGTTTAGTCCATGTAAAAAATATGTTTTGGAACAAAATAAGCTCTAGCAGAATTATATTTAATATTCTTTTTAGCACAGACCAATTAAACTGTAATCTATTTAAAGGATGTCTTCCTTTATAGCCCTAAAGTGTTTTACTGTTACCATTTTACATTTTATGGTCATTCTGCAAAAGTGATAGCTGTCATTCAATGGAAAAGTCTCATATAATACAAGCATGGGTTGTATAGATTTGGGGCTGTGGGTTTTTGTTTTGCTTCTAAAACATGCATGGTTTGGATTCTTTTTTCTTTTTGCCTGAAAATTAAACAGTGGGAAATGAAATAATTGTAGTGTCATCCTCTTTCATTTTATATACGGGGACTTTGCTTTATTTACCCAACCAAGTCCTCAGATGTGTGTGTGTTTGTATGTTTTTTTGAGGTGCAATTTACATTTACAAATATTATGTTGTGATATAAAAGTCTCAATGGACGTTTCTGCTTTCAGGATGACCAATTATGAGTTTTTCCCTCCCATCTCTTTTGTATGACTGTAAAAAAGTAAGGTCCATATGTTGTAATGAGACCTAGAACATTGTTGATGTCAGTTTAGTGGCAGAGTTCAACATTTCACACTGCCTAGTCCCTGTCACTCTATTGAATTAGATTGATTATGGTAGATTGCAGGGGGCACTAACTGAACCTCATGGGAATGGATGAAAAGTATAGACAGTCCTGGCAGGCACCATGCTATGAGGACCCTTCACCTCTTCACAGCTGTTGGCGCTAGCCCATTGCTAATAGTGTCCATAGGACTGTACAGAGACACTGTGGGCCACCTAATTTACAGACCTAATAACTTGCTACTGTTGAGTCAGTAATGACCTCAATTCTCTTATTGACAAAAAGATGAAGTATTATTTGTTTTCTCTGACCTTTTAAACATGGCAAAAGCTATACAGCTTTCTTCTTTCTTTCTCTCCCTCCACTCCTGAAAATCCAAGTCCCCTTTCTATAAAAGTTTTCATTGACCATAGAGGCTTTGATATGCAGGAACATTACTCCATAGCAGCCTCCAAGATAAGATGTATCACATGAAACAAAATAGCTGTTATTAGTCATTTCTAAAACGCTTCTGATCTTACTCTTTCTTTAACAGCTTTCTAAAGAACGCGAACGTCTTCAGGCAATGATGACCCACTTGCACATGCGACCTTCAGAGCCCAAGCCATCTCCAAAACCTGTAAGTGCATATTGCTTTATAAACAGTAAATAGGTCTACAAATGTAATAGACTAAGAAAATGAGCAATTTACTGACAGTTGGAAAACAATAAGTGTGATGAAAAATATGGCAATAAAATGAAGATAAAATGCAATCGCTTGTCAAATTGCATGTTTCTTTAAAAGTAATGCTATCTTTTACAAAATCTGTCCAATATGTGCCATAGGGGACACTAAACAAGCACACCTGTAAGTGCACAAATCACTCACTTTCTGCTGAAGCTAGAAAGAATATCATTTTTGAAATAGACTCACCAATATTAAAAAGAAAGCTGTTTTGAAAGACCTGAAGTTCAGCTGACACAGAAGTAGTAAAGAAAAAGTTAGAATAGCAGCCTAACGCAAGGCTATATAAGTACATGGGTTGATGCTCTAGCTTACCCTGTCATTTAAAATATCCATCAGAAAAGACATTGCGTTTTGTAATATTTTTGTCGATGGAGAGAAGCAAATTGTTCATCTGATATCAGCAATGTCACAGTGGGTATCTATTCCACTTTTGATAAAGGTGTGAGTTACTGATATATCACTACCTGTTTCTGAATTAGAACTAATAATGGATTAAAATATGGAGTCTTTTTCAATAGCCTTCTAAAATATATTTGCAAGTTATATATACATCGCGATATATGTCAGGCTACACAGCTTGCTTCCTATAATTTGATAAAAATTAATTCTAATGAGACAACTTTGGAATACTTTGTCCATTTCTGGTCTGCAAAAAAGATGTCACTTCCATGATTCAAGGTTCTATGTAGCAAATAATCTTTGAAAAAAAATAGAGAAAAACAGCATACAATTACAAAAACATTCCTGTACATCACAGCCTCCTAAAAATTCCTTAAAACAATGGAAGAGCCATGTTTGTAATTTCCCAAAAAAACCCTGCACATTTCAAACACTTAGTTTCAAAGCATATTCTTAAAATTATCAGATATGAAGAACCAGTGACGTGCGGTGAGGGTTACCGTTGGTGAGGCAGGACCGCAGCAGCGGCGAGAAGCAACATCCGCGCCGCTGTGTCCGACAGGTGTCTTGCGTTTATGGTGGACATAAATGCGAGATGCCTGGCCTGTTGGGACACAGTGGCGAGAACGTCCCTGCCGCCTCCGCGCTCCGCCGCCTTGCCCCCCCGCCTCCTCTGACCCCACCCGACCGCTGTGAAGAAAGAAACACACACACACATACATACACTCCACAATAAAAAAATTACATATTTAATTACAATAAATTTGAATCCCCCCCTTTGTCCGATCCACATACCTTTTCCAGCTGTGGAAACTCTCTCAACTCTCCTCTTGTCTGCCCAACGTAAGCGTGCTCAACGTAAGCGTGCTCATAAGGCATGATTTGCTGCTCCCCGATCAGGAGGCAGGAGAATCAGTGCCTCCTTTGCATATGGAATTTTTTTTCTTTTTAACTCTTTCTTAACTTTTAAAAGGCAAAAAATTCCTTATGCAAAGGAGGCCCCGAGTTCTCTGGCCTCCTCCTAGTTAATACTGAGAGCAGACACCAAGCCACTGTGACTTGAAATCTGGTAGCAACTACCCTGGCTTTAATTATTTTTAAAAAATTATTTAAAATTCTTTCCTTTCCCTGAGGAGACTGGTGAGGCCCCGCCTCCCTTGCCTCTAGTGACTGCACGTCCCTGTGAAGAACAGAAATCAGGACCACCATCAATAATCAGAATTAACATTTTCTTCATCTATCTTCTGCCATAGAGTGATTCTTTGGACTTTTTCACCTCCCAAACTGTGATTTATAACTTGATGGACCCTTTGGGTTTTTGGTGATTGGTAGCATTTTTATATATTGTATGTATGTGAGTCTTCAACATTTGTGTTGTTTTCCATAATTGACTGTTTATTGCCTTAAGTATACGTTTGCACTATAGTACTAAATATGTCCACTTTTTCATTTTTTTTCAAAGGATTGTTTTTGTTAGTTTTTAGTATCTTCGCTTGGCTCCCAAATATTTCTTAATAGTGTAGAAAATGTGTGGAAAATATTTTTGCATCATATAATTATTTTAATGTCAATGAGTGAATTCATTACAAATTTTAGAACTATCCCATATTAACTGTTTTGACTGTCTCATTACAATCAAGTTATTTTTCTACTGTTTCTATAGTGTAAGTTAGATATTCACATGACAGAGTAATTGTCTCATAAATCCATCAGAAATCTGCAGCTTGTTCTTTTCCAATTAATTATTCAATCAGTAATTTTTTTAAAGCTCCAGCAGCATGGTTACATCTACACTAATAAAGAATTTTCAGCCTATAATCCAAAACAGAACCTGAATGAATAATGTAATTGAAGTATTACATTACATAAACCACACATGAAAGAATTGCTAATTGCGTTTGATGGTGGGCAATTAGTACAGAATCTTAGATTAGCAATTTAAAGTGAAAGCACAGTTTAAAGTTCCTTTTGGAACTAGAGATATCTGAAGTTGTGAGCTAATACTGTCTTCAAATTGATTTGAGAGAAGAGTGGTAAATACCACCAAAAAAATCCTAAAATGTACACTGTACAAAAGAAGCTTCGAAATTGATACGATAGTAGAGAATTATGGTCTCATGTGCAGTGATTCAGCTAAGACGGCCCACACATTTGATAACTATTAATAGCATGAATTTATTACCAAGAAAAAATGAGCTCTGTTGGTTCATCACTACACCCTTAACAGCTATCAGTACATGAACACAAGGTGCAACCGGAGTGTGTATTATATGACCCCATTTACTCTCTGAATGGTACTTCATTAAATGGTACCTTTTGGCCATGCTATGGATGGATGAAAATCAAAGTTATCATGGCTACGAGTCCTGAATAATAAGTTTCACCCAACCTTGAAAATATTCAGATGAGCTGATGTGGCTAAGTGATCATCCTACATTTTGCATGCTTTTCTTTAGTTAATAATAAATTCTATTTTATCAGCTCACGATTCCATGCCTACAAACATGTCATGCTTATTATTGCTTCCATAGAAGAATAACTTACCATAACACTGTAAACATAGAGGTTGACCATACATACTAGTCCTAGCATTTCAAACCTGTCTGTGCTTTATCAATAGGGTTGCAGCATGTACAATCTTCCCATAGAACTTTATTTTATTTTCATTGTGATAAAAAATTTTAGGGTGGGAAATAGTGGGATATCAATTTAAAGTGTGTGTGTGTGTGTGTGTGTGTGTGTGTCTGATAAATGAAATAAAATTTCAAACCTGTCTGTGCTTTATCAATAGGGTTGCAGCATGTACAATCTTCCCATAGAACTTTATTTTATTTTCATTGTGATAAAAATTTTTAGGGTGGGAAATAGTGGGATATCAATTTAAAGTGTGTGTGTGTGTGTGTGTGTGTCTGATAAATGAAATAAAATATAGTATTGACATGTCAGTTGAGAATTTGTAGTGGTATATGTAGTATACTACTACTTTGATATGTAGTAGCAAGAACAATTGATATTGCTTCAATTTATAACTTACACAAAATCAAAGATACTTTTGTACCTCTTGGGCATTTCATCACTGTATAGAAGACAGCATTGAGCAAAATCATTATATTTTACTCCTTCCCTCCACCCCATATGTACTTAACAAGGAAAAACAGTTTGTGACTTATAAGGAACAGATGCACTCGGGGATGCCTTGAGGGCACCAGTCGTTATTATTATACTGCTAATGCTCTTTTGCTGGCTGCTGCCCAAGAAAGCCAAACAATTAGCTGGCATATGTTAATTTTTGTTTCCCTAACAAATCTCTCTACTGACTAGATGTGTAAAACAAATCCACAAAGAAAGATCAATCAATGCTGCACGCCATTGAAAAGCAGTCTATCTTAAGTGTATTTGGGTCCTGAAAAGCAGGTGTTACTAGATTAGGAATAAAAACCAAGTCAGCTCTGTTTAGTCAATCAAGGCACACTTACTGCCCAATTTCTATTCATTTTAGTGCTAGATAATGCATAATATCCCGATAGATAGTGCTCTTTCTATAATTTCAATAAGCCATGTTTAAGTTCTGCATATTGAAAGATACTGTATAAAATCATTGTAGCTTTGATTGGAATCAACCAAGGATAAGGCAGAATTTTTTTTTGCGGGGGGGGGGGGTTACTGCCATGATTATCCATTTTGCTAATTGGATGCTATTTATGACAAAAGATGTATGGTAAATATGACAGAGTTAATATACATTTTTGATAATGAGTAGCAAGGCTTTTCTTGCTGGGGGTGTAATGAAGGGCACACTGTTAAACAGCTTGCATATATTTTCACCTTCCTTTTTTTCTCCCCATTCTGACATCCTCTTTCTAGGGTACATCAACCATAAGTGACACTGTAATCATAAATTGAAAATGATACTTCCAGAGGAATTGGCAAACTTGACATTTCATTATATTTGTTAACACATGCCACAAATGATTGTTAGTGAAGAAATTCCATTTCCCTCTCTCCATCTCCAATCAGATTTAATTTGAAAATTTTCAGCCTCCTCTGGCTAATTTGCAATTAAGACAATTTTGTTTGAATATGTAGTAATGTCATTACCATTCCACCAAATTAGCAAGGAGACTAAAGGTCAGTGTAAAATTTTCCAGCTGGCTGGAGCCTCTCAGCTGAGATTTGGGACTGAAGAAAGGAAATCCAGCAGCATCACAATAGGAACTTATTTTGAGACATTTTGGCCAAAAGCAACAACACTTCTGGGTTCTCATCCTGGGGCATCAACCAGGGACCAGCCTGCCCTGCAAAAGAGCCTGTCAGTAATAAACTACAGGAGACTGTAGGGGTAGACTGTTGAGCCAAGTCCAGTAGGACCAGCAGAATAGTCCTGACATTACTGCAGATTAGAGCATCCCTTAATTATAGTTTTTATTATGCAGTTTCATCCTGTAATTAGCTGAGCTTGGCTTCTTCCTTTTGCAGCTTATTAGTGGCTACATAGCCGTAGAAAATTCTTTTCTCATCTGTCAAACCATTTAAATACTTCTCCCTGCTTTTTCTTCTTCTTCTTCTTCATGTAACTTCCTCTGGCTTCTTTTCTGTAGTTAAATCTGGTGTCCACTGTCACCATGTCAAAGAACATATTGGAAACATCTCCTCAGAGTTTACCTCAAACACCTACTACTCCAACAGCCCCAATTACTCCAATTACCCAGGGACCCTCAGTCATCACCCCTGCCAGCATACCCAGCGTGGGAGCCATTCGAAGGCGACATTCAGATAAATACAACATTCCCATGTCATCAGGTAAGTGTTTAAGTATCTTAAACATCCATAGAGGCATTTAGAGAACAAGATCTGGGAAGTCCAAGAGATGCTTTATTTTCTTTAATATATAAAATCATGCTTAGTATCTGAACATCTATATATGACTTCAGAGGAGAGTTTGTTGGTTTATCAATAATCTTTGAAGGAAAGTGGTTATAGAGTTTTCTGACTAATTTTTAAATAGCTGTTATTTCATGACGGTAGGGCTGGAATGAAGGATATGAAACATGCCACGTCACATAAGAATATACTCTGATTAATACATTAAAAATGGCCTGACCTTGGTAGTGAATGCTAATATCAATGCAAATATTTCACAAATGTTCTGAAGTGCAGCTAACCCTTTTTATCAGTGCCCTGGATTGTGCCTGTTCACACCAATAACAACACGTTTCCATTTTTTAAACAGAAATTGCCCCAAACTATGAGTTTTATAAAAATGCAGATGTCAGACCTCCGTTTACATATGCAACTCTCATAAGGCAGGTAAGGTGAAAGAAAATAAAACTTTTGCTGATTACATTAGAACATGTGAAGGCTTGCTAGAGAACGGAATACTGTCTAAGCTTGTTAAGAAACCATTATTTTGTATCAGTCTGTATCTTGTCTCATTTCAGGCTATCATGGAATCAAGTGACAGGCAGTTAACACTCAATGAAATTTATAGCTGGTTTACACGGACATTTGCTTATTTCAGGCGCAATGCAGCCACTTGGAAGGTAACGTGTGTGTGTGTGTGTCTGTGAAAGAGAATGTGTGTATCAGAGCCAGCTGTTTTAAAAGAATGTCTAGGCAAGT
>NC_045547.1:56858048-56895548 GCF_009769535.1 Thamnophis elegans
AGTATCAGAAGAGAAGGTCACAAAAGATAACAGGGTATGTGAGAGGTTTGGAAGACGGGCCTCCCCTTTTGTTTTTCAGCTGAATAGTTTTGTTATGCTTCATTCCAAATGGTGCATATGAATGTCATAACTTCGACACTCAAACATATGGTTATGTTGCTACTTCGATCTAGTGCAAATTCTCACTAGATTTTTCCAGATCATCTTTACTGTGCTTCTCCAGCAAAATCCTGGGCTGATTTACTTGAAAATCTATTTAGTTCAGCTAGGCTTATTCCCGTTTACGTGAAATTGCAACTAGAATATGCCACATAGCTTGGGTTTAAAGAAAATTGTTTTACTTTGTAGGAACCTCTTATTTTCAACGTGCATGGAGGATTTTTTCATAGCTTTATTATTTTAAATCCATTTGTTAGAAATGAATTTTCCCTATATTAAAATTGCCTCACAGGACATGTATTTCCTATGTATTAGCTCTTGATATTGGCTTCTTTTTACACTAAACATTTGACAAAAGTCAGAAGTCATTCAAGAAAACTTGCTTTTTTCAGTTGGCTTGGGGCCCAACAGAGGAGCATCGCACTGGAGGTGGTTGATAGAATAAGAGAAAATTCCACCTCCCCTTGTTTTAATTGTAATGTTACTGTGGAATATAATTCTATTTTTTTGTTCTTAGAAGTATTTATTTTTTTATAGTTTTATTGCTTTTAATGTTGTAAGCTGCCGAGGAGGTGAGACAGGCAGCAAATAATTCTAATAAACAAAATTTTAAATGTTTATTTTAAACCATAAGTTATTAATCACAAAATTACATTCTTTTTGTGGGCAATATTTATAGAAAGATCTTACAGAATAATATTTGCACAGTGTATTTTTTTTCATCATAAATGTAGAAACTTCTATTCATTACATTAATTTGACATATCATAATTAAATTTACAATCTATAGACAGCTTGTGTAGATATGTAGAAGAGCTAGGCCATTGAGGGGGGAAATTCTTTTTTTCTTTTGAAAAAAAGAAAATAAATCCCTTGATATTTTCATCGATAACTACAGTTAGATATTTTTAGCCAAGTGAAACTATTATCAACATATGCCTCTATGTCAGAAATAGAGTAGTGGTTAAGGTGTTGTTCGGGAACAAGGAAGCTCCACTCTCAGCCACAGAAACTCACTGAATAATGTGGGGCCAATTACTTCCTTTTAGTCCAATTTACTTCACAAGGCAGATTTGTAAAAAGAGGATTTTGGTGCACGTCTTTTAGTTTATTTGTAGATGAATCAGAGGAGAAAGGGGTATAAATTTCACTTGAGTTAATGGGAGAAGATGAGACCTTTACTAGCAGATAAATAAATGAGTTCATGTTAATTCTGTTTAACAATGGTGAATCCATGCACTGTTCACAACATCCTTTTTTCACTGGACTTTTCTATAGGACTACCCTGTGAGTCCAATGACAATGGATCACTTAATACTTTAATATTGATTAATTATTGCAGATTAATAAATGTACTGAATAATTAGTTGAAATTCAATCAATCTTTGATGTAAAAATTGTTGTATTCCCATGCTCTATCATTTCTTTCTGTTCTCTGTTTAATGAATAAATTTTTCTTTGAAAAATTGTTTTATTTTCAGAAGCCCACCATTAGTGAAAAACATACCCACCAGTTTAGGCTATGGAGCAGCACTTAATGCAAGCTTACAGGTAAATCATTAAACCATTCATTTCTTTTATATGTCCTTCTGCTTGCATTGTTTCTTGTATGAAAGATAACTGTCTATGTTAATGTTAGTTGGGCATTTAGGGCATTATTAATAGGTGGGTTAATCTCCCAAAGAAGTTGTATTACCTAGCACAGCAAGAAGTACCTGTTCTAATTCTCTTCATTTTGATGTAAAGAAGCAAGAAGGACACCCTGTGGCAAAATCTGGAACACTCTGTTTTATTTCAAATGCTAGATTGATAGAAGCTTTTGCAAATGCATGTGAATATGCATTAATATTTATCCAGGCTGTCAAGAATGATTTCATAACATAGTGTTCGAGAACATGGTGCTCATAGCAAAAACTTTAAAGTTTAATTGTAAAATATAATTTTCATGCAGAAAAGGCAAACGTCAGAATTCGTTCCTTTTGAGTTAAGTTCTGGTCATTTTTTATTTTATTTTTTATACAGGCTGGCAACAGAAACAAAATGTACCTACATGTTAGGGCATAAGATTTAAGATTAGTGCATTTTAAAGTCAGAGTTTGAAGGCAGAAGACATGGTGCATATCAGTGTCAAAACATATTTAGTAGTTCCATCCAGCAGTGCTAAATGTGTGTGTGTGTGTGTGTGTGTGTGTGTGTGTGTGTGTGTGTGTGTATTTTCTGAGATACAGAAAAAAACAGAATAATTTTTTCTCTAGACATTTGTTTACTTGTATGTACCTCAGTATGTATTAAGCATCCTAAGAATGCTATATCATCTCCACACTGCTAGGCTGCATTGGCAGAAAGTAGTTTACCTTTGCTTGGTAATCCTGGATTAATAAACAACGCATCCAGTGGTTTACTACAAGCAGTCCATGAAGATCTCAACGGTTCCTTGGAGCACATTGACAGCAATGGAAATAGCAGTCCAGGCTGTTCTCCACAGCCTCACATGTAAGTACTCCTAGCATCTTCCAGTATAGGGGAAAAAATCAAAAAGTACTGCCTTGCTTAATAATTTGTCCAGAACAGGTAAGGCTGTTCAGAAACTGGCCTAGGGAACAAGCCAGTGCTTCCCAAACCTCATTAAATTACCCCAAATTAGGTAAAAGTGGTTTTTCTTTGTATAATTACACAGGAACCCTTTACCAGCACAACAAAGACATTTTAATTAATTTAAAGATGGCCACCTGTAAAATACATTTGAAAATCTTCCAAGTTATTCCTTTTAAGATGAAAACAGCTGAAATCTCCAATGGTAATTTGTTGAAATGACATAAAGTTCATTCAGTGATATTGATTTTACGATACCTATAGTCCTTGAGTTACAACCATTCGTTCAGCGACCATTTGAAGTTACAACTGTGCTGAAGAAAACAATTACTCAAAGTTCAATAAGATTTTCTGATAAGCAGATTTAAGGTTTGGGAAGTACTGGAATTGATGCTTCCATGCATGCTTAAGATTTCCCTTGGGCAAATGCTTCTTATTCATTGCATGATAATACAACTTCATTTTTTTCAAACGCAGATTCTTTTCATGAGTTAAATTTGTAAATTAGCAAAAGAATTCCAATCAAAAATACTTTAATTGTATTTTCAGGTCTAGTATATGTATGGACTGTTACCGAAATACTATTAAAAAAAACATACAATAGAAAGTTTAACCATTACATCAAGTTTACATAGAAACTAATAAAGTATAAGTATTTTACCTTCTTATAACTCAGTAAATCACTTTAATTGCATATTCAACTTTAATTACTGGTGCGTCAGTATTGGCAAGGTTTCTATGTTAAATTTTATGCAAGACTACAATTCCTATTAATATTTAGGAGCCAACTATATCATTAATTACTCTAAAATCTTTCCTTACCATCTTTTTAATGGAGCTCAGAGAGTGGTACTATTAAATATTGATGTATCGTGGATTTCAGGAATGTCTATTAAAGCCTAAGAAATATCTTTCCTTAATCATGAGTGTCAAAAGTAGCAGTATCTTGTTTAGTAAATAGCAAAACACAGTCCTTGGGGGTAATGATTTCCTGGTAATTTTTATATTAATTAGTGCTATGACATCTAGGTAGACATAGATATACATTTGCTATAGGTTTATTTATTTTTAAATATGCAATTATGTTCACAGTTAACAATAATAATATTGTATTTAAAATGTACTTCAATTCTTTTTATTATTTATTTTATCTTTAGCATGCTATGTTCAACATTTATTATATGTGCAATGCTAAAATCATAATTGCAAGCCGCTATATTCCTTAAATTTTCATTGTGTATATTTTCATATGCCTTTAGAGATTTTAAATTTTATATCTTGTTTCCTGATTTGCCATTTTGTATAAGTAAATACATTAATTTAACAGATATATTTTACACCTTTAAGATGATCTATCTCATTCATTACCACATATATTGTATCATCTTAGACAAATAAATAAAATTAGTGTGCACAAAGAATGAGAGAGAATGTTAATATGCTTTATTGAATTCCAAACCACTAATTCCCTCTCCCCCTGTCCGTGGAAGAATTTGTGTTTTGGAAGCATCTTTAGTTATATTTAATAATACCAAAGAAGTAATAAAACTTGAAGTAGAAAAAAACATGACAAGAAGCTCTTGAGAATGGCAGTGCTATGAAACAGGTAAAGTGAGCCACCAGAGCAACGTGTACAATCAACCACGCAATCAGTAGCTTGAAGCATTTTACTTTTAATAATCATCTGAGTGTATTAATGCTCTCTTTCTTCCTAAAATACTAAGTAAATAAAAATGTAATGAGCAAACAGGACTTAAATCATTTGCCTACTTATTTCACTTACAATGAAGCACATCTATTTATGTTTTCATTTTTTCTATATAATATTAATATGTACAAAGTGGCTAGAATGAAATACTGCAGACTACTTCTGCTGCCTGCAGTTTGATTCTCACTGGCTCAATGTTTACGCAGCCTTCCATCCTTCCGAGATCAGTCAAATGAGGACCAGGTTTGTTGGGGGCAATATGCTGACTCTGTAAACCACTTAGAGAGGACTGTAAAGCACTGTGAAGCAGTATGTAAGTCTGAGTGCTATTTGTAATGGCTCCTCTCCTAACTTGAGAAAGTAAAGACTCTTGAAACGGATTATTTCAAAAGGAACCTTTAATCAAGCAGGATGGAAACCATTAGAAGCAAAGCAGCATCTGAAAATCTTTAGGCCATGCAAATGGGATTAATCTGATAATGACCCCTCCCCTTTGTTCGAATGCAGATTCTGACCAATACACAAGTTTGAAGATGCTTCCTTAATTCTTCTGCCCTGGGAGTCAATAAAACACATGTTCCCATGGCTATCTCTAGTTAGACATCAAAGTTATATACCCCACATGGCTACCATAAACATCCCTCCAGAGTTGGTGGGACCTTCAGTCTCCCGGTGACAGGAAACCAGTTTTAAAGTTGTAAAACTCAGTTGTTTCAGATGTAGCTAATGATTTAACTCTGAGGCTCCCCTCCTCCCAATTGAATGGCAGTATCACTTTTAGGGATCTGACATGCTGCCGTTTTTTAGAAAAAGGAGAGATTCACCTGTGAAAAAAATAGGAAAAGAAATTGCATCATGGTATTTTAACAAGGTTTGTCAGGGTATTGGGAGTGAAATTTTTTCAATAGGGCAGGGGCCCTAGCGTGATGTTTCTCTACCCATTCATTTTGGGCTGAAGGTAAATGCTTCCAAGCAACTAAGTATTGGGTTTTCCCCCTGTGGGTCCTAGAGTCCAGGATTTCCTTAATTTCAAAATGTTGTTCACCTTCTATCATGATAGGAACAGGAAGTGTAGGTGCATGTGGTCTGAGTTGTGACATTACTTCTGGTTTGAGTAAACTAATATGAAACACTGGATGGACTTTCCTGAGTGTCTTTGGCAGGAGTAATTCTACTGTTACTGGGTTGATAACTTTGGTGATCGGGAAAGGTCCGATGAAATGTGGCCCTAATTTCTTTGATGGTTGCAACGACTTCAGGAATTTTGTCGATAGGTATACTCTATCTCCAACATGGAAGGATTTGGGATCTACTCTTTTTTTGTCAGCTTGAGTTTTGAAAGCCTCTCTAGCTTCCTGTAAAGCTAATCTAACCACTGGCCATGTGTTTCGTAGGTTGTCTATCCATTCTTTTAATGAGGGGATGGTGGGTTCCTCTATGGGTAGTTCAGGCATGGGGTTGAAATCCTGGCCTGTTGCTACTCTAAAAGGGGTGAAACCAGTGCTTGAGTGCACAGTGTTATTGAAGACCACTTCTGCAAAAGGTAAAAGATCAACCCAGTTATCCTGTTAAAAATTAATAAAACATCTTAGGTATTGTTCTAGAACCATGTTCTGATTTTCAGTTTAACCATTGGTACAAGGATGGTCACTGGAGCTCAGTCCTTGGGGGTGCCCAGTAAGTTTAAGAATGCCCCCCAAAACTTTGAGCCCTCAAAGTTAGAGATGATTCTCTGCGGACCCCTCAGTTGGAGATGATTCTCTGCGGCGCTCCATGAAGGCGATAAATGTGTATCAGGAATAACTTGGCTAGACTTTTGGCACTTAGGATCTTTTGGCATGGTATAAAATGTGTCTGTTTTGAAAACAAGTCTGTTATGACCCAAATGACAGTATTCTCTGCACTTTCTGGTAGTTTGACAATAAAATCCATAGCTATCTCCTTCCAGGGTGCTGAGGGCTCGGCTACCTTCTGTAACAGTCCTGGCATTTTGCCTTGGCGTCTTTTGGCTGCCGCACAAATTGGATAGCTGGCTACATAGCTCTCTATGTCCTTTATTAGTGATGGCCACCAAAATTGCCTTTTAATTAGATGTAAAGTTTTTACAAAACCAAAGTGTCCTGCTATTTTGGAGTCGTGGCACTTTTCCATTGAGTACAGTCTTTGGCTGGCTGGAACATACAACTTCCCTCCCACCCAAGCTAGGTTATTTTTCATCAGACAACTGTCTTTGCGGCTCTAAAACCCTCCATCAGTGGTTAAAGCTTGTTTAAAAGTTTGGGTGGTGTCATTGTCCTCCAGAGTATCTCGTTTTCCCTGGGATCTGGTGGTTACTCTAGCAGCTAGTTTATTGTCTTGTATCATGGGTTTGATTATGTTTGGCTTTATACTATTGTATTGCAGTTTCCTGGATAGTGCATCTGCCAGGAAATGTTCCCCCCGGGAGGTATCTGAGCGTAAATTCAAAACTTTTAAAGTACTGAACCCATCGTACTTCTTTTGGAGAGAGTTTCCTTGGGGTCTTTAGGGCTTCTACATTTTTATGATCTGTCCAGACTTCAAAAGGGATCTTACTCCCCTCTAGGAAATGTCTCCAGGTTAAAAGAGCCCATCGAACTGCATAAGCCTCTTTCTCCCAAATGGCCCACCTTTGCTCAGATTCATTCATTTTTTTTGGATGTGTAAGCACATGCTTGTAATTGGTCTTCCTCATTTTTCTGAAGTAAGATGGCTCCTATTGCCACATCGTTAGCATCTGCTTGTATGACAAATGGTTTCTCTGTGTCTGGGTACTTTCGGATCGATTCTCCGGAAAACCGCCTTTTAAGTTTTTCAAATGCCACTTGGCATTCCATTGTCCAGTTCAAAGGCTGCTTCGGTTTCAGGTTTCCCTCCCCCTTCGTTTTTAAGAGAGCAATTTGGGCGAAAACGGGGATACACTGCCAGTAAAACTTTGCAAATCCCATGAAGCTTTGCAACTGTTTGCATGTTCTGGGTGGTTCCCAGTCAAGTACCAATTGCACTTTTGAAGGATCCATTTCTATGCCCTGGTGTGAAATGCGGTATCCTAAGTAATCAATTTTTTGCATTTGGAGAGTTTAGCATAAAGTTTTGCAGAGCGAAGTTTGTTCAGAACCGCCCAGACTAGTTTTACATGTTCTGCCTTGGTCTCAGAATATAATAAAATGTCATCAATATAGACTATGCAGCCCTTATATAGATGCTCCCGCAACACTTCATTTATTAATTGCATAAATACTGCAGGAGCCCCTTGTAGCCCAAATGGTAGCACTTTTGAATTGATAGCATCCAAGAGGGGTGTTAAATACCATTTTCCATTCATCTCCTTCCTTAATCTTGATACGGTAGTATGCTTCCCTTAAATCCATCTTTGAAAAAATTCTCCCTTTGGCTAGGTGTGCTAGCATATCCTTCATGAGCGGGAGGGGATATACATTTGCCATACTGATTGAATTTAAATTTCTAAAATCAACACGTAAGCATTTGGAGCCATCTTTTTCTCTCTAAACAACACCGGGGCTGCAACTTTTGGTCCGGCTGGTTCAATGAAACCCCCTGCTAGTTTTTTTTCAATGAATGCCTTCAGTTCTTCCAGCTCCCTTGGAGACATGCTATACAACTTGGGTTTAGGGAGTTTGGCTCCGGGTAGGATTTCTATCGCACAGTCAGTGGAGCTGTGGGGTGGAAGCTCATCAGATGCTTTTTCACTAAAAACCTCCACCAAGTCCTTAGATTCATTGGGTATGTCCCGTGTTGGCATAGTGTAAGCAGGCATTGCTGTTTCTAGGTGCTCTGCCCCCTCAGTTTGTCTGTCTGGATTCTCAGCAAAAGTCACGTGCATCTGCACTCTTATGGTCCCTTGCTTCCAATTAATTTTGGGGTTCCATTTTTTCAGCCATGAAAGACCCAGAACCATTCTATGCCAGGCACCACTATAAATGTAAGCATTTCCTTGTGGTTTCCGATGCCTATCTGTAGTGGCTCAGTGGCAAATGAAGCTGGCTCTCCCCCTGCTATTTACCCATCTAGTTGGCAAAAAGCTATGGGGCTTTTTAGTTTCCTTACATTAATCCTCAACTTCCTTACCAGGGTTGGGCTGATCAAACAGTGGGTGCACCCCGAGTCCACTAAAGCTGAGATTTTCATCCCCGTCTCCCAGTTGGGAATAAATAGTCTCAGGGGCAAGGTAAGTGGTTTAATTGATTTGCTTACTATTGGTTCAACCTCTGGATCGCTTCCAGATGAGTATGGTTCTTCCTGCTGCAAAGCCGGGGTTTCCTCCTCAAAGAAGGAAGGGGGGAATTCTACGGTCTCCCTGCTCCTCAGGGCCATCTCCTTTCCGCACTGGCCAGGTTTCGTAGGTTTTCCCCCCAATGGGCGATCTGGTTTCTTAACTAGTGCCTGAGAACGGCATTCTGCAACTCAGTGCCCCTCTTTTCCACACTTGAAACAGACTAAGGATTTTGGAGAAGGTGTTGTTTGCGGTTTAAAAGGTTCTTGTTTCCATTGGGGTGGGGATATCTTCCACATTCGTCCTGCTTGGTACTGATTTCTGGCCATGTCGATCTCTGCCTCCTCAGCAATAAGATACCACTCATGTAGATGGATTGGGGCACCTCGGGCCACACAAGCATTGTAGAGGTCATCACTCAGCCCATCCTTGAACCAGCTTACCAGGATATCGTCTGGCCAGTTCACATGACATGCCAGGTCTCGGAATTCTTCAGTATACTCTGCCACTGGCCGGCATCCCTACTTCACAACTTTAATGTGCTTGTGTGCTTTGCGGTCTGTGAGGGGGTCCTCAAACCGTCGTCATAGGGCTATCATGAACCAATCAAAGTCCCGCAATTCTAGTGCATCGGCATCATGTAAAGTCACCATCCATCTGGCAGCAGCTCCTTCCAGGGCTAGGGTGACCACTTGTACTCGGGCTCGAAAATCACACCCATATGCTTGCATGTAGGTGAGCACATGTGCCACAAAGAATCCCATTTTTTTCGGGTTCCCATCAAATTTTACCCCCAGGGAAGGAGTTTTCCTTTCTAACTGCAGATTTCAGAGTTGGTTCGGAGTGGCCATGCGCCACCCATGCACCAACTAGGTGGGGAGGGTTTTCTGGGTTCCTAGTTTCTGGGTTCCTAGCTGTTGCTGCTGTGCCATCAGCTTGATCAGCAGAGACCAGAGGGGGGTTAGTTCCCCTGGCGTCACCCCCGTTTGCTGCCCTTCCAATGCTTTTTGGTTGCCGGTCCGCTCCCCCAGGATGTTGAGATTTTCCAAAATTTCCATCACAAACTGGGTTACATGCCTCTTCAGAAAATCCTCTCTCAGAGGGCCTTCATTTAGCTCCTCCTGGTCAGAGGGGGCTTCTAACTCCAATTTCCACCCTGGTTTTCAGCTATCTCGGGTAAGAGTGACTCCCCTGGTCTTCCCTTCCCTTTCGTCCTGATTCCGATTGACCAATGGGGCTTTTTGGGGTCCTCCAAGCTCACTCCGTTCTCTCCGCCAGGATACAAGGAGCAGGTCTCTGGTTGTGGAGGGGTTTCCATCTCCCTCCAGCAGTCAGTTTCCCCTTGTTCACTGTTATGCTCAGACATTGTTTGCTGGGTCCCCTCGGTAGAGTAAAAATGTTTCTCTCCTGGTTGACCAATTTACAGAGAGATGCTGCTTTATGTAATGGCTCCTCTCCTAACTTGAGAACGTAAAGACTCTTGAAATGGATTATTTCAAAAGGAACCTTTAATCAAGCAGGATGGAAACAATTAGAAGTAAAGCAGCATCTGAAAACCTTTAGGCCATGCAAATGGGATTAAGCTGATAATGACCCCTCCCCTTTGTCCGATTGCAGATTCTGATCAATTCACAAGTGTGAAGATGCTTCCTTAACTCTTCTGCCTGTGAGTCAATAAAGCACACGTTCCCATGGCTATCTCAAGTTAGACATCAAAGTTATATATCCCACATGGCTACCATAAACATCCCTCCAGAGATGTTGGGACCTTCAGTCTCCTGGTGACAGGAAACCAGTTGTAAAGTTGTAAAACTCAGTTGTTTCAGATGTAGCTAATGATTTCACTCCAAGGCTCCCCTCCTCCCAACTGAATGGCAGTATCACTTTTAGGGATCTGACAGCTATTGCTGTTGCTACCACATGTGCCATGTGCAATACATTGTTCTATAAGTTATGCAGAAAAGTTTTTCCATATTACAGAATTGTACATTTATATCTAAATCCATAATTATGCCATTAATTTCCATTCTAGAAATAAACTACTTTACAGAAAGAACCAAGTAAACTAAGCATTCAATGTGATAGGAAGAGAAGCTATCCAGTATGAACATCTGTCTGATTGTGTCACAAACCATAATAATAACTCTACATGTGAGTTATTTTGGAATCAGCAGTGCTTAAATATAAATAAACATAAAAAATAACTTGAAACTCCTAATAAATTTTATTCTACAAAGCAATTTTATTTACACTGGGATTCAAGCCAATGCATTGATTTTCTAATTGCAATTAAAGCTATTATTAGCCCTCATACCACATGTACTCAGATAAAATATGACTGACTTAGAATATTTCCTGCACACATGACTTTGTATTCCTCTCAGAATTTTTTATAAGATAGCAAAATATAAGGAATTGTGATTCACATGGTATGCTAATAGGAATACCATGTGAATCTGAATTCTTTATATCTTGGTAGTTTACAAAAACACACACACACACACACACACACACAACCCCTAAACCTGTAGTTTGCAAAGTTTTCTTTGAAAATATGTACAGACTGGTCTCTTGAGTAGGGTGACCAGATTTTCAGATTGGTAAAGAGGGACACCTTTGACCGTGGGGGGGGGGGGGGTCTTGATTAAAAATTTTATACGGAGCAACAAAATTTTTCATATAACGCAAAAATATTATTGTAATATTTTTTTTATTTCAACATAACTACAATTTACAAATATAAATTGTAACTGTTGCCAAACATCAAAATTTTGATCGCATGACCATGAGGATGCTGCAAAGGTCGCTAAGTGTGAAATTGGTCACTAAGTGTGAAAATGGTCATCAGTCACTTTTTTCAATGCCATTGTAACTTTGGTCACTAAACCCATTATACCACCTTTCTTGCCACAGTTCTTAAGTGAATAACTACAGCTGATAAGATAGTAACATAAGTGAATCTGGTTTCCCCATTTGACTTTGTCAAAAGGTCACAAAAACAATTACATGAAGCCATCATAAATACAAATCTGTTGCCAAACATCAAAATTTTGATCGCATGACCATGAGGATGCTGCAAAGGTCGCTAAGTGTGAAAATGGTCACTAAGTGTGAAAAATGGTAGTCAGTCACTTTTTTCAATGCCATTGTAACTTTGGTCACTATACCACCTTTCTTGCCACAGTTCTTAAGTGAATAACTGTAGCTGGTATTTTGTATTTTGGATAGAATATTTTTTTAAATAGTCTATGACAATATAAAAAAAAAAAATCCACACAGAATAAATTGAAGTAAAACATTTCAAACTATTCCACACATAATAAATTTAAGTAAAACTATTTAAAAAAATTCTATGCAAATGGTTTCACTTCAATTTATTTTGGATAGAATCTTTTTTAAATAGTCTAAGACAATTTAAAAAAAGAATCCACACAGAATAAAACTATTTTAAAAAATCCTATGCACAATAAATAAAATATTATTTTAAAATACATTAAAAAAATAAAAGAAAAAAACCCAGCTCACTTACCAGCAGGCACAAGTGAGCACTCCAAGTCAATCCAGAATGATGTAGATGTTAATACAAAGAACTGAGCAAATTAAAATGGTGAAATTAGCCAGGGAAATGTTTTTCAAAGAAACTTTGCCACCATTTTTCCCACACAAGCTGACCTCCAACCTCTGTGCCCCTCCCCTCTGGAAAATCCATGAAGGAACACTCGCGACTTCTCTAGCCAAGTATTTCCTGGAGCTCTATGGTACTGGGCCATTTTTTCTTATAAAATGAAGTAAAAGAGCGGGGGGGAGGTCCGTTTTGTTGCTTTAATATCTTCAATGAAAGTACTGAGACAGAGAGAGGGTTTAGACAAAGTGTCTTTTGTCTTGCCCCGGTTAGGATTTTTTAAGCAAATCCACTGGGCTTTCAACATGAAGCCAGAAAATCGGGACTTTTTTAAAACGCCCCAGGGCACGGGACAAATTGTTAGAAATCGTAACTGTCCCACCGAAATCGGGATGTCTGGTCACCTTACTTTTGAGTCTAGTTGGATTCATATTAACCTTTAGTTCTTTAGACTGTACTGATAACAGCAGCAATGAATGAAGCAGTTTCTCTATGAGTTAGTATGTTTGTTAAAGCTGTCATCCCTTGAATTCCTGAGTTGTGCTCTCCACTTGTACAACTTGCCTTTTTCCTCTATGTACTTAGCCACAATTTGTGTTCCTCTCACAAAAAAATTGTTTTAATTTTGTTCTAAAAGTTTGAAATAATTGTATGCTTACTGCTCTGGGTGTATTGTGTGAGCTGGTGTCTATGTGGTGAAAAACTGTGTGGACAAAACTAAAAAATACTTACTAAAGGAACATAACTTTTATTGAATTCCAAAATCTTCAAATAAATATTTCTCTAGTACTATGCTGCCAACTCTCCATTTCTCTTTGGAGAAACTGAGGTTTAAACTGATTGCTAAATGAAGGTGCTTTTCTTTGGTCCTTTCTCATAATCCTTGTACAATGCTCATCTAGAATATCTTATATATTAGCCAAATGACAAGTCCTTCTCACACTTTGACCGTTTACTTGGCTTTTGATGTTATTTACATATTTTGTAAACTAAAACAGTTTGTGAGGTAGAACAATCTGTCATAGATATATTATTCATTCACCAAAGACAGAAGAGAGTTGGTGAAAGGTTATTCCAGAGTGTGTTTTAGTACACAGAGGTTTGATCACTATTTTCTTAACTCCCAGGGTACTGACCCAGAAAACAATAGTGAACTGTTTTCTGAAAGTATTCCTGATTGCCATGTATCACTCAGTGCCATATAGAACACTTATATTCTGCTTTATTTTAGCTTCAGTCTCTTGTGACAGCTGTGTATGCATGTTTGCTACAGAAAAGGAAACTGGGAGTTGATAAAATGGGTGGGAAAAGAAAGATGGAAAATAAAGGGAAAAGATGCGAATTCTAACAGTCATTCCTCTTCTATTTCTACTCAAGGCAAGAAAGATCTTGCTTTGCATACTTTAAATCATTTTTCTACCTTTTGTATTCAGTCATTTTTCTTAACCTGTACCTTCTTTACAATTCCAACTTTTGAATCCATCCTTTTTTCTTGCAATTTGATCAGCATAAACATCAGGCTTTTTATGTTTTCAAACTTTTTTTTCTTTAAATTTTATTTCTAAAGAGATGTGTAATTATTCTGCTCTTAAGGTCTTTTTGAGGTGCTTCAGTTTGAAACCAGTCTATTGTCAAATTGTTCCATATCTGATTATTCCAGTCCCCTACTGTTATGCTTTCACATTACTTACAGTAGGTTATCTATCATTTCAATTTCCATCTCTTTCATTCCCTTGTATTTTAAACTTTATATCATGCCTGTCCTCCCGTTTGCATTTTTGTATTTCTGCTTTTTGTCCCATCTCATGATGCTTCTGAATTTACTTTGGAGGTTTGTTCTAGTGTAAAAAGCTTCTGTAGTGCAAAGTTCTTGTTCACTAGGTGAGATTTGGAGATTGAATGTTATAAAATAAATCAAACACTTAGAGGTCTACCAAGCTTTGGGAGAATGATTGAAAATCATTTAATTGAGTCAATGATGCTACTGGTGCTTACAGCATTTTTGAAATTCCTCATGCCCAGTACCATTTAATCCTACAGAGGTAATATATGAACAGATTTAAAATGCTGCCGTATTTAATTCTGTAATCTTTAAAGGGCAAAGCAATGATTGAAACACTATCAATAGAGTAATGTGTTGTATATGCTTTCTTGTTCAGTTTGGTTTAAGATAGAGGATTGCTACAAGCAGGCTTCATAAAATGCTAAACTTTTGTTTAATGTTTTCTATTATCCGATTTATATGTCGGCTCTGTCTGTCCAAGTGAACACCACCTACCATTTCAAATTGACAGGCATAATGAACAAAAAGGTAGCATTCTACCTTCTTGATGCATTTCCTCTTTAAAGATTGCTCTTAAAGACCTGTATGGTTGCTAAAGTGAGTGAGTGTATTTGTGAACAGAGGGAGAATCTCTGCTTCAGACATAGAGTACTAGAAAGAGAAATAATTGGGGATGGGTGGGTTAAAATGAAAATATTTCTTCGACTGTGAAACATACAGTGCATTCAGAAAATATTCAGACCCCCTTCACTTTTGTCAATTTTATTATGCTGCAGCCTGATTCTACAGGTGTTGAAATTCAATTTGTTGTCATTAATCTACACTCAGTATCCCATAATGACAAAGTGAAAACAGAATTTTAAAAATGTCTGTAAATTTATTAAAAAGAAAAAACTGAAATATCACATTAGCATAAGTATTCAAACACTTCACTCAGTACTTTGTTGAAGCACCTTTGGCAGCAATTATAGCTTGGAGTCTTTTTTTTAAAAAAAAAATATGGAACGCTTCATGAATTTGCGTGTCATCCTTGCGCAGGGACCATGCTAATCTTCTCTGTATCATTCCAATTTTAGTATATGTGCTGCCGAAGCGAGCACTATAGCCTGGAGTCTTTTTGTGTATGACGTGACAAGCTTTGCAGACCTGGACTGGAGGATTTTCTGCCATACTTCTTTGCAAATCCTCTCAAGCTCAATCAGGTTGAATGGTGACTGTTGGTAGACAGCCATTTTCAGGTCCCTCCAAAGTTGTCAATAGGGTCCAAGTCAGGGCTCTGGTTGTGCCATTCGAGGACATTCACAGAGTTGTTCCTAAGCCTCTCCTGTATTGTCCAGGCTGGTGCTTAGGATTGTTGTCATGTTAGAAAGTGAACTTTCAGCCCAGTTTGAAGTCCTGAGTGCTGTGGGACCGGTTTTTATTGAGGATATCCCTTCACTCCCTCAATCCTGTCCAGTCTGCCAGTTCCTGCTGTTGAAAAACACCCCCACAGCATGATACTGCCACCACCATGCTTCACTATTGGAATGATATTGGGCAGGTGATGAGTGGTGACTGGTTTTCTCCAGACATAACATTTAGAATTGAGGCCAAATAGTTCAATCTTGGTTTCATCAGACCAGCGAATCTTATTCTTCACAGTCTGAGAGTCCTTCAGGTGCTTTTTTGCAGACTCCAAGTGGGCTTTCATGTGTTTTGCACTGAGGAGAGGCTTCTGTCTAGCCACTTTGCCATAAAACCCAAATCAATGAAGGCAGTGGTGCATTTCAATTTCAATTTAATAAAATTTGTATGCCGCCCACTCCCTTGGGACTCTGGGCGGCTTACAGACAGATAAAAAAGCATTTAAAAATTCAAAAGTAAAAAAATACAATTGTTAAAATTACACACCATCCATTCAGTCTAAGTAGGGCTGGACATTGATCAACAGCCCCAGGCCTGCCGGAACAGCCAGGTCTTAGTGGCTTTACGGAAGGCCGGGAGAGTGGTAAGGGTCCGGATCTCTACGGGTAGATCGTTCCACAGGGTCGGTGCAGCTACAGAGAAGGCCCTCCCCTGGGGGGCCGCCAGCCAGAATTGTCCGGTCGACGGCACCCGTAGGAGGCCCAACCTGTGAGATCTTGTTGGTCGTTAGGAGGTATGTGGCAGGAGGCAGTCTCTCAGGTAGCCAGGTCCTAAACCATGTAGGGCTTTAAAAGTAACGACTAGCACATTGAAGCGCGTTCGGAGACCAATAGGAAGCCAGTGCAGCTCGCGGATGGATGGGTGTAACATGGATGTATCTAGGTACACACAGTATTGCTCGCGCGGCTGCATTCTGGACCAACTGCAGTCTTCAAACACTCTTCAGGGGCAGCCCCATGTAGAGCACATTACAGTAATCCAGTCTTGAGGTGATGAGGGCATGAGTGACCATTTGAAGTGTCTCCCAGTCCAGATAGGGCCGCAACCGGTGCACCAGGCGAACCTGGGCAAAGCCCCCCTGGTCACAGCTGACAGATGGTGTTCTAACGTCAGCTGCGGGTCCAGGAGGACAGATGGTGTTCTAACGTCAGCTGCGGGTCCAGGAAGACACCCAAATTGGGGCCCTCTCTGAGGGGTGTATAATTTCACCCCCCAGGCTAAGAGGTGGAATGTCTGGACTATCCTTGGGAGGCAACATCAATAGCCACTCGGTCTTGTCTGGATTGAGTGCAAGCTTGTTTCAAATTTTTTAGAACCTATTCTGTATGTGTGGCCTGTTTTGTGGGAGTGCCTTGGTGGTCATGTGACTGGGTGGGAGTGGCTTGGTAGTCCTGTGAATGGGTGGGAGTGGCTTAGCAGTTATGTGACCGTGTAGGAGTAGCTTGGCAATCATGTGACTGGGTTGGAGTGGCCAGGTCGATGTCACTGAATTCTTTGCCCCAAAGAATAACCTACAAAAAGAAAATATAAAAAAGGAAATTTATTATTTTGTGCACTAACTACTTAAATAAGAATAAAATAAGTACACAAAACAATAAAACAGCTACTTAAAGAGGAAATATGGCTGTCCTTGCCGGTCATCAACATTACTGACCACCTTACACACACGTTTCAGCCCCTCTGCCTCTTCCTGGATTCACTCGAAGTTTTAAAAACTCACAGTCTGTGCACACAGAAGACATTTTTAAAACCCACAGCCTATGCACAGTACACACACTTCCAGCCCCTCAGCTTCTTCCCTCTTCCTGGATTCACTCAGATGTTTTATAAAACTCACAGACTGTGCACACACAAGATGTTTTAAGAACTCACAGCCTGTGCACACGCACACACTCTTCCATTCTTTTAAAAATGTCTTAGTGAACCAGAAAGAGGGAAGAGGCAGAAGGGCTGGAAGTGTGTGCGTGTGCACAGGCTGCGAGTTTTAAAAATGTCTGAGTGAATCCAGGAAGAGGGAAGAGGCAGAGGGGCCGGAAGTGTGTGTTCTTATAGTATCTTCCAGCCACCCTGCCTCTTCCCTCTTCCCTAACATCCTCCCCACCCCCACCTCGCCACTCACCAGTTCTTTCTTCTTCTGGTTCTTCTTCTGAGAACTTTTCGGCAGCATGATGGGGTGGGGTGGGGTGAGTGAAAGAGCAAACGAGGGGATATGGGGCCTCCTCACCAACGGGTACGGGAAGGCACGCTAAATTTCACCATCCGGTACGGCCGTACCAGTCTGTATCGGTTGAAACCCACCCCTGAGTGAAGGGCTGCAGTGATGGTTGTCCTTCTGGAACTTATCCCATCTCTTCACAGGATCTCTATAGCTCAGTCAGCATGACTATCAGGTTCTTGGCTTCTCTTTCCCAATTGCTCAATTTGACTGGGCGACCATCTTTTGGAAGAGTCCTGATTGTGCCAAATGTCTTCTATTTGAGAATTATGGAGGCCACTGTGCTCTTAGAAACCTTCACTTCAGCAGAAATTTTATTGTAGCCTTTCCCAGGTTTGTGCTTTGAAATAAACTTGTCTCTGAGCTCTGCAGGCAGTTCCTTTGACCTCATGGCTTTTGCTAGGCTACAGCAAAAGGCCTCAGCTGTGAGGCCTTCTATGGAGACAAAGTGGGGTACTGAGTGTAGTTTGATGAGGAAAAAATGAATTTCAACAAGTGTAGAATCAGGCTGCAGCATTGACAAAAGTGAAGGGGGTCTGAATACTTTCTGAATGAACGGTATGTTCAGAAATAACATTCTCACTCACTCAACTTCCCAAAACATATTTTCCTATTCTTTTTCAGGTTATATTGTTTCCCTTTACTTTTCAACTCTAGCCTCTTGTATTTTATTTTCCCACTCATCAATCCTCTGATCTTTCTAGCTTTATAAGCTATTACGCTCAGCAGCCACTGCAACCCTTTATCATTTCCTCTTTACTTGCTTAAATGTTACATGCTTTTGATCAAACCATTGATGTTCTTTTTATATAATATAACCTCTATTTGTTGCACAATTCTTTCTACTTCCTCTACTTCCTCTTAACAAAAAGATCACTCTAGTTATAGAGTGCCTGCAGCTGTCTTATGCTGAGAAGTGTCAGATCCCCATAGTATAGATTGTTGAAGTTTGCAGGATCCTTGGGGATTTGTGAGATCTACAATATATAGAAGCAAAATACATGGATGATTTTATTGAAAACTTCATTTATTCTCTTTTAAATATCTACAAATGGGTATGTTTGTAAGGCAGAACAATTTTTAGATCTTATGTCCATTCTCTAACTTAGATTCTAACTGTCTGAATATTAATTGTTATTGTTAAATTTATAATTACTTCTAATGAAAATCTAACAAATTGAAAGACAATTTCATCCAAAAAATCTAACCAACCAAACAAAACCTAACAACAATGAATTCTAAAGAAAACTCCTAAATTAACCAGCCCTGGAATGCATTCAGACCCCAAAAGAAGCCTCAGGTTACATGTAAAAAATCACCCTTTGATAATAATTGCAACATCATGTAAAGTCTCACATGTGTGAATAGATTTAAACCATCATAACATAATGGTTCAAAGAGCAAATGATGTCTCATGTATGTGAGAATGCTATCCACAGATCTAATCACGTCATATATTGTCACATCACCTCAGTCATAGAGCATCATCAATGGAATTAATTCATTTATCAATCAAATATAAAAGAAAAACCAAATTACAAATATGCAAGTGTGAATCAATCTCTAAGTGCCATAATAACAAGAGTGGAAAATTTTTAATAAGCAATGATGTGATCCAATAAAAGAGCTGTTGTTTAGACATTATACAGATATGTGTACATGCATACACATGCATTCTATGGAATGCGAACAGATATTGGTATGGAAGAGAATGAAATAAAAAATGTAATGATATATAGCAATAAAACAATACTGAAATTCCATTAGTGTTCTGTGTAGTTGTTATGTTGTCTGTAATTCATGGATGTAGATATTTGTGTACAGGTGAGAGTAGATTAACTGAGAGTAAGGAGAAGCTTCATCGTGAACAGTGAATTTGTGATTTTAAAATGTCTTAAACCCCAGCCTAAATTTACGGAAGCAAATAAACTTTAAACTTTAATAAGATTTGTATGCCGCCCACTCCCTAGGGATTCTGGGTGGCTCACAACAAGTAAAAACATTTAAAATATTTAAAAAATACAGAATTAAAATCAATACAACATCCATTCCATCAAGTGGGGCTGGAAATTAATCAACAGCCCCAGGCCTGCCAGAACAGCCAGGTCTTGGTCGCTTTACGGAAGACCAGGAGAGTGGTGAAGGTCTGGATCTCTGCAGGTAGCTCGTTCCACAAGGCTGGTGCAGCTACAGAGAAGGCCCTCCCTCGGGGAGCCGCCAGCCGGCATTGTCCAATCGACAGCACCCGGAGGAGGCCCAACCTGTGTGATCTTATTGGTCGTTGGGAAGTAAATGGCAGGAGGCGGTCTCTCAGGTAGCCAGGTCCAATACCATGTAGGGCTTTAAAAGTAACGACTAGCACCTTGAAGCGGGTCCGGAGACCAATGGGAAATGAGTGCAGCTCGCGGAGGATAGGTGTAACATGGGTGTAACTAGGTACACCCATTATTGCTCGTGTGGCTGCATTCTGGACCAGATGTAGTCTTCGGACACTCTTCAGGGGCAGCCCCATGTAGAGTGTGTTACAGTAATCCAGTCTTGAGGTGACGAGGGCGTGGGTGATCATTCGAAGTGCCTCCTGGTCCAGATAGGGCCGCAACTGGTGCACCAGGCAAACCTGGGCAAAGGCCCCCCTGGTCACAGCTGACAAATGGTGTTCTAATGTCAGCTGTGGATCCAGGAGGACACCCAGATTGCGGGCCCTCTCCGAGGGGTGAATAATTTCACCCCCCAGGCTAAGGGGTGGAATGTCAGGACCATCCTTGGGAGGCAACATCAATAGCCACTCGGTCTTGTCTGGATTGAGTGCAAGCTTGGTCGCTCCCATCCAGACCCTGACAGCCTCCAGGCACTGGCACATCACTTCAACTGCTTCACTGAATTGGCACGGGGCGGACAGATACAATTGTGTATCATCCGCATATTGATGATATTTAAACCCATGCCGGCTTATGCTCTCACCCAGCGGCTTCATGTAGATATTGAACAGGAGGGGGGACAGGACCGAACCCTGCGGCACCCCATATTTGAGGGGCCTAGGGGTCGATCTCTGTCCCCCAACCAACACCGACTGCGACCTGTCCGAGAGGTAGGAGGAGAACCACCTTAGGATGGTGCTTCCCACTCCCACCTCCTGCAACCAAATAAATAACTATAATGATAATTATGTGTAAGCTTGAATACGGTCAGTCATTCATAAGTTTAAGAATCAGTTTGAGGGTAGTCATTCTGGGCCACCAAGTCACGGGTGGGCTGCTGGGGGTTCGCAGGAGCTCGGGAGAACCTCTAACTAAGATTTTGTGCAGTTTGGAGAACCCCCAAATCCCACTCCTGGCTGGCCACGCCCTGCCCCTCCCAGGAGTCCCCACGCGACACATTTTGGATGCAGGTAAATGCAAGATGCACACTGAGGCCCAGGGAGGGCGGAAAATAGGCCTACCATCCATTTCCGGCCTTCAGAGGGCCTCCAAAACCTTCGGAGGCAGTTTTTGGCCTCCCAGATGCTTGAGGAAAGCCTCCAGAGAGAACCCATTGCTAAAATTTTTGAAGCCCAGCCCTGCACCAAGTCATAGTTTATTGAGCAAGTTGTGTGACTGTTTTCCTTTCATGCACCTTGGTTTCATGATATCTCAACTAAATAACTGTCAGTACAATTTATACCAACCTACAAATTAAATTTGTAGGACTGCTCTAGCATTCCTTAATTGAAATGACATGATGGTTTAAGCAGCTAATTAGCACTAAATAAATATGTAGAAAGAAGAATGAAAGTGGATAAGTTTTGATATGGGCATATTTTTTAAATATTTATTTGTATCTTGCCTTTGTTATATTTACAAATACTTCAAAGCGATATTTGTAAAAAGTCACCTTTTATCTGACACACTTTCCTCCTCCTATTGTCCCACCCAACAACCACCCTGCAAAATGGGTTGGGCTAAGAAGAGTGACTGGCCAAATGTTACCCAGCTGGCTTTCATGGCTAAGGCAGGACTTGAACTCACAATCTTCTGCTTTCTAGTCTAGTGCCTTAACCACTGGACTAAATTGGCTCTCAATCACAATTTCATGCTCTAAAGGTCTACCTTTTTCTTCCATGGATTTCAGTCTGTTCTGTATCTTTATATATTCTAATATGTGATGTTAAGCCCTATGCTCCTTTTTCCAAATTGTTCTTGAATTTCATTTCCATCAATCATTTTATATCTATGCACAATCATGTATAGGATATTTGGGTTTTCCAACAATCTCATTAACCTTTTTTGGTTGTTCCGTTTAATCCCTGAAAATCTACAAGCACCTGACTCTTTCACAGCTTTCCTGCTTTTCTTGAAAGAATTTAAAGTTATCTTTCTTCTTCCTCTGTTTTGTACTGTGTTCAAAGCGGCCTAGAGGCCCCTTTCTGATTCATCCCCCTGGAGTGAAGAACAAGTGCTTCTACAAAACATGGCCTCTTTTAATATAAAATTGAACATTTCATGACCTTTGTCCAACTGCCAAATTAATTATATTGGAAATTTGCAGGGTATTTTTTATAAATGAAACTGAAAAAAATATTTTTTCCCAATGACAATATTTCTGAGACTAACTTTCTAAGAGAGTTTAAAATGAAAATTATGAACTTCCACTGGCATCCCTAGTCAGTAGTAAGTCATAATACCTTGTTCATTCCAAATAAATAAAATAAAATAGAATATAATTCTTTATTGGCCAAGTGTGATTAGACACACAAGGAATTTGTCTTTGGTGCATATGCTCTCAGTGTAAATAAGAAAAATAAAAATAAGAAAAATAAAATAGAATACATTCATCAAGAATCATAAGATACAACACTTAGTGACAGTCATAGGTCACTAATAAACAATCAAATTATACCAGGAAGCAAATAAAACAATATAAATTGTAAAGATACAAGCAACAGGGTTATAGTCATAAATTGGAAGAGATAGGTACTAAGAAGGATAAGAAAAATAATAGTAAATAATTTTAGTAAATAATTTGACAATTTAGTAAATAATTTAAAATGTGGAGAATGAAGGTCAAATACTATATAATACACTTCTTGGGACAGATACTGTTTAGTTACCTTTTTTATCTGGTGTTTTTCAGTATCAACCCTTTTCATTTCTTGTCTCTTACTGTTTTCTTTACAGTCATATAGTTCCTTTAGAATAAACAGCTGATGAAAGCAAATTTCACTCTTACAGTTTTTATTTACCGTATTTTGGGGAGTATAAGAGGCACATTTCACCCAAAAGAGGGTGAAAATCTGGGTGCGTCTTATACACTGAATACAGCATTTTTAGCCTCCCAAAACCCCGACCCCACGCATCCCGTTTTTCGCAAAAATGGACACACAGAGGGTTTGGGAGGCCTGCAAAGTGCTTCTGGGCAAAATGTACTTAACTGTCTTGCTTAGTAGCCTAAATTTTGGGTTCACTTGTGGTCCTAAGTTGAAGACAACCTGTATTAAGCTAGAAACACAAAAGAAGAGGACATTAAAATCAATAGCAATATGTTGACAGTTTTTAAAATTTCTCATTGAATAAACTTTCGTTGTTAGAGCAAAATGTCTAACATTGTCTATGTGATTTTAGTAAATGTTTTCATTTCCTTTAAATTTTGAATTATAGATTTGACAATCTCAATCTTAAGGTGCCTTACTTCTTAATGTTTTAGAGTTTTATTTTTCTTATTTAAACCATAACATCATCAAGCATTCAGAAAACCCAAAACTCTGTTTATGCATAAATTTGGATCATCATCATTACCTGAACATATTTTACATGTTTGTTTATTTTAAACAGCAACAATGTAGTGGACCTTATCTGAGAGAAGCATGTACATTGAACATTGTTCAAAATAATATCCATTGCTTATTCAAGTAGAAAATTATAATCTCTCACCCAGCCATCAGGAGAATTTTGTAAACAGAAATAGCCCTGTATTCATGCTTCCATTACTTATATGTATGGAGGTGCCAGTTGTTCTTAATGTCTACTGCTAGATTGGATCACAAGAGCTAGATCAGTATACATTTCTGTGCTCCTAGTAAGTCCCCAAGGGGTGGGTTTCAAATTCAGAATGTATCTACTATGTTTTAACATCAAGGGAATCTAATTCTGTTTCATATCCAGGTCTGTGTATTGATCAGAAAGGAAATATAAATAGTGCTTTTCTTAGCTCAATCATTATAGCTTGGGAAATCCTCTGTAATGATTGTGTTATTTTTCTTTCCATGGTTATTTGCATATCCTGAAATCTCAGAGAAGCATCTTGAAAACTTACGAAGAACATGTTGGAGCTGAAATCCACTGTTTTATTAACTTTAGAAGTGCTTAATATTATGTTAGTTAAATGATAGAAAGATTCTGAAAATTATTCAGCTTAGGCAACATGGTGCTGTTAAGCAAGTATTCTCTAATACTTCTCGTAAGTTTGTAAATTTTTTAGCATACTTGTTTGAAGGTTAGGAAACACTGAAGTGTAGCTTTAGAATTGCATTTGTCAGATTATGAAATAGAAACTGTTTTAAAAAGTGTGCACACATGCTTCTCTTGACAGACAATAAGAACTCACAGGCTAGGCCTCCTCCGAGTGCTGTCGAACAGACAATGCTGGCTGGCGACCCCTCGGGGGGAGAGGCTTTTCTGTAGCTGCTCCGGCTCTGTGGAACGATCTCCCCGCAGAGATCCGGACTCTTCCCACTCTCGCGGCCTTCCAAAAAGCCACCAAAACCTGGCTGTTCCAACAGGCCTGGGGCTGTTGATCTATGAATCAGGTCCAGCCCCCAGCTAAGCTGAATGTAGGTTGTGTTTTTTAAACTGTTTTCATTTCTCCCCTATTGTTATTTTATTTTATCTCGTATTTGTAAGCCGTCCGGAGTCCTACGGGATTGGGCGGCATATAAACTTATTAAATTACAAATTATGTATTATTGACTGCGGCCCTAATCATTATTAAGCACTACTAAAGTTAGTAAAACAGTGGATTTCAGCTCCAACATGTTCTTTTATCAAACATTATTCTTTTGCAATGATTGTTTATCAGGAAATGAGTTAGTTTTCAATTGTGAACTGGGAGTGAATGTCTTCAGCTGAAGCCTATATTTCCAGTATGTCAAAGGGCTGGAATGGTCATAGGATATTACCTTCAACAAATGATAAATTAGTGGAGATTTCTACTTAACTCTTTTGGCTGACCAATAATTCACAGCCATAGAAACAACTTGATGGGTTTACAAGTCTATCGTGTGAGGATGAAATGAAAGGAAGTCCCCATATGAATTATCTGTAGTTTCCAGAGTGAGGTGTAGGAGGAGTAACAGATGGGTATTAACCCAGCTCTTTTGCACTGGAGTCTGAGGTAAATCTTGAGGCCACACCTCCGATCCTCCTTCTGCTCTCCCAGATTAACCTCAGGCTCCAGCCCAGAAGGAGTGTTTTCTGACTCTCCCTCACTTAGGAAGTCTAAGGGTTTTTTTAGTGTAAGTTTTTTTCCTCTAGCATTTTTTTTCTCTCACCAAGAAGCTTCCAGCGCTGCATCTCTCCTCCAACATGCTCAGCGAGGCTAAGGAAGGCCTTGCTGCCCTGCTATCACGCGCGCGCTTCCTAAGCGGCCGCTTCCTAAGCGGCCGGATGGTCACGTAAAAGGGGAGGAAGCCTCCGCACTGATCGGAGTGCATGGAGAGGCCTTCGCACTACAGCCGCCCGAGTAGGACTCCAGAGTACCGGGGATCCACAGAGGATCGCCCCAGCGCTCTCCAGCTTCAGAGAGGCTTGGGTCGCAGGCCGGCGGCTGCCATTTTGAATAGGAGCACATGGCTGAGCGCGTGACCGGCAATCATCTACGGTAGGCGGGAGTGCTCAAGAAGCACCGAGGAGGCCAGAAGAGGCCTAGAGCGGCCTCCACTCTGCCGGTGGATCCGCAGAGGGGCCTGATTTCGGTGCAGGCCTGCGCTCGAGCCGGGGATCGGCGGCTGGAAGAAGAAGCAGCTGAGCCGGCAGAGAACGAGGAGAGATGAGCAGGAAAAAGAGTAAGTGCATGGCGGATGCGTCAAGGAGCGGGGGTGCTGGGCCGAGACCCCTAGGGGACCCAGATCCAGCTGAAGGGACCTCCAGTGGAGCTTCCCGGGCCACCAGAGGGAGGTCTCCCACCAGGAAGGGCACCCCCAGGTCATCCACTAAGGAGACCCGTCCTAAAGAGGGCAGAACCACCAGGGCTTCATCTAGGAGATTTAGGGCGACCACCAGCCCATCGCCTTCTAGGTCATGCTCCCCTCACAGGCTCCCTACATTGGCAGAGGCCCAGGCGTCCTCCCCTGGCTCCCCCAGGAGCTCAGGCTGAAGGCATAGCTCCATTTCGCCCCCCCCCTTTCGCCTGCTCATTCCTCTGAGACGAGGGGGGATCCCTTTGGTTGCATGGTTTCCAGCCCAGCTAGGCCCAGGCTGGCACCAAGTTCACCAGAGGCAAGGGATCACCTGCAACCTCCAGAACTCCGCCCTGCTCTCCCAGAGCTACCTGAGAGTTTTCAGGAGGTTTTAGCCAGGGCCTTAGCACAAGTGATAGCCGCTGGGATGCAGCACCAACCCCAGGCCTCACAACAGGGATCATCCCGGGACCAGCCCAGGGATCATCAGACTCTCCCCAGAGCCTGTAAAACATTTCAGGCAATAACCTGGGCTATTAGGGCGGCCGCTTCTGCTTCCTTCTTTAACAGATCCACTGTGCTGTGGCTGGAACATCTGAGAGACACTGGCCACGGAGGTGCAACTGTTGCAAGCAATTTCGAAGGAGCTGGCAGCCACACAATTCTCTGCTGACGCCATCCTGGATGCAGTTAAGTATGCATCCTGAGCTTTATCTTCCTCCGTAGCGTCCAGGCACCTACTGTGGTTGCGCCACTGGCAGGCGAAGTCCTGAGCCAAATGGCACCTTGCAGGAGCAGACTATGTTGGGGACAAGCTGTTTGGTGCCTCGCTGGACCCGCTTCTGGTGGAGGACAAAAACAAGGTTCTCCCAGCCACGACAAGAGGGTCGGATAATCGACACGCCCCCTACCCCAGGAGAACATCCTTCCGCCAGCCTGATTCGGATGCTCAGACTCACAGGTACCAGTCCCCCAGGTTTCACAGACAAGGGGATAGACAGTTTTTTAGGGACAGATTCAGGGGCCAGCAGCAGGGCAAGCGGCCCTTTTGAGGAGGAGGCGGTCACCCATTCCGCAGATTCAAGTGATCCAGCCACGGATCACCTCATTGGCGGTCGCCTCTCCCTTTTCACGGATGCCTGGGAACGCATCACCTCTGACGAGTTGGTCCTCGGGTTATACCTGGAGTTCTGCTCGCAACCCCCTAACAGGTTCCGCACCTTCACCTCTGCTGATCCAGCCAAACAGGCCCTTAAGGCTAGGGCCATCAAACACCTTCTGGATATCAAGGCCATTTAGAAGGTTCCAGAGGGGGAGAGAGGTTCCGGATTCTATTCTAACCTGTTTCTGGTCCCCAAGTGCTCAGGAGGGTGGAGAGCTATCCTGGATCTTAAACAGCTCAATTCCAGGATAGTCTACCATAGGTTCAAGATGGCTTCCTTGAAATCCATCTTGGAAGGCATCCGACAGGGCGACTTCATGGCATCCATCGACCTCACGGAGGCCTCCCTCCACATCAGAATCGCCCCGGAACATCGCAGGTTCCTTAGGTTCTCCCATAGGGAAATCACTTCCAATATGGGGCCCTTCCCTTCGGGCTAGCCTCAGTCCCCAGGACCTTTACCAAGGTGCTGGCTGCAGCCGTAAGTCACCTGCCTTCCCTACCAGTCCGTCTGTTTTGCTATCTAGATGACATCCTAGTCCTAGCCAGGTCCCCAGCCACAGCCAGACAGGATCTGGGGATCACCATTGACACCCTCAGGTCCCTGGGGTTCTCTATCAACCGAGAGAAGAGCCAGCTGGTCCCATCTACCAGGCTCCAGCACCTCGGATCTATTATAGATTCGGTGTCTGGGGAGGTGTTCCTTCCCAAGGAGCGAAAGGACAGCATTGCGCAGCTGATTCATGAAGTTCGTAAATTACTCTCTGTCCCTGTAGTTCTTCTTTCCAGGCTCCTTGGGAAATTCATTTCTTGTATAGAGATCGTGCCTTGGGCTCGCCTACATGCCAGGGAGCTGCAGTGGTTCCTGCTTCCATATCAGAAGGCGGGGACGAGCGACACCAGATTCAAGATCCGAGTGTCGCCCCAGGTGCTGCTTTCATTCCGTTGGTGGCTGACCCCAGCACTGAACAAGGGAGCCAGAGAGGAAGGTACTCACGACAGACGTGAGCCTGTTCGGCTGGGGACACACCTGGAAACGCAGATAGCTCAGGGTTGCTGGACTCCAACAGATCTGCGCAACAACATCAACTGGTTGGAGCTCAGAGCCATCCACCTGGCCCTACGACACTTCAAGACCACGGTTACAGGTCACCACGTCCTGGTCCTGACAGACAACATGGCAGCCAAAGCCCACGTGAACAGGCAAGGGGGCACCCACTCCAAGGCCCTTCACGACGAGGCCCTCTGGTTAGGAAAGTGGGCAGAGAGACATCTCCAGTCCATCAGAGCGGAACACATCTCCAGGACGGAGAACCAGCAAGCAGATTGGCTCAGCAGGGAGACGGTTGAAAACGGAGAGTGGCAGCTCCATCCCAGTGTCTTCCAACGGATCTGCAAAAAGTTCAGACAACCAACGGTGGATCTCTTCGCAACTCCAGCGAACGCCCAGCTGCCGAACTTCGTAGCGAGGTTCCCTTCCAGAGGAGCCATGGACACGGACGCCCTCCGCTGCAGATGGCCACCAGGTCTACTTTACGCCTTTTCCCCCCTTCCCCTCATTCCCGGGGTCATGAGGAGGCTCGTGTCAGAAGAGGCAGAGATGATTCTAGTGGCTCCCTTCTGGCCACGTCGCCCCTGGCTAGCAGACCTGGTGGAGCTGTCGTCAGCTCCCCATTGGAGGATCTTCCCGGGGGGGGAGGTGTCTCTACACCAGGAGTCTCTGGAGCATCTGGATCTGGAGTGGCTCCATCTGACGATTGAGTGGGAGCAGCTAAGAGAGGCCCAATATTCCTCTAAGGTCATCAGGACCATCAAGGCGTCCAGGAGGCAATCTACCACCTGCATTTACAATGCCTCCTGGGTGGCCTTTGTTGACTGGTGTAAAGCAAGGGACATTCAACCTGCCTCGGCCTCGGTTCCTCAGGTCCTGGACTTCCTACAGGAAGGTCTGGAGAAGGGCCTCGCCCCAGCACTCTTAGGAGACAGGTCTCAGCCCTTTCCACCATTTGGGGGGGTGGACACTCCACCCTTATCCCAACATCTGGTCCTCAGGCGCTTCCTCAAGGGAGTGGCAAATCTGAAACCCCCAGTGGTCCATCGATTCCCTACCTGGGACCTACCCACGGTCCTCCAGGCATTGACGGAGGCACATTTCGAACCCTTGAAGGAAGTTTCCCTTCAATTTCTGACCCTTAAGGTCTTCTTCCTGGTCGCCATCACCTCGGCCAGAAGAATTTCTGAGATCAACGCTCTCTCCAGCAGAGCAGACCTCTGCACATTCCTAGAGAACCGGGTCATCCTCAAATTGGACCCCGCATTCATGCCCAAGGTCAATTCCCCCCTCCACAGGGCTCTAGAGATAATTCTGCCGGACTTCTACCCGCAGCCCTCCAGGGATAGGAAAAGATCTTGGCACAGGTTGGACATCAGAAGAGCCTTGCGCATCTACCTAAAGCGCATGGCTCCCTTTAGGTGTTTAGAAGCTCTCTTTATGTCATATCAACTGTCCACCAGAGGCGCTAAGGTTTCCCCGGCCACCATCAGCAGGTGGATCAGGGCGGCCATTTCACAGGCCTACGAGACACGGGGAATTCAGGTTCCAGAGGGCATCACAGCGCACTCCACCAGAAGTGCGGCCACCTCAGCAGCCTGGGCCACCCAGGCTCCCATAGAGAAGATCTGCCGGGCCGCCACCTGGGCATCTCCTTCACCATTCATTAGGCATTACCATCTAGATGCCTATGCCTCCGCGGAGGCAGCCTTTGGTAGGAGGGTTCTGCAGGGAGTCCTAGACTCTCGAGGGGCTCAGGCCCATTGATCCCTCCCTAGGACATCTAGCTTTGGTATGTCCCATCTGTTACTCCTCCCACACTTCACTCTGGAAACTGGCAGTTGGTCTTACCTAAACTGCATGTTTCAGAGAAGGTGTGGGAGGAGTCACTTCCCCCCCTTTGTTTAGGGCGCAGTTGGTAGTTGGTCTTACCTGAACTCAGTGTCAGGGGCCTGAGTTAGCTCTGTGGTCAGTCAGGGTCAATAGGAAGGATATGTGCTTGCGTTGTGCTGTTGTTCTTTCCTTCCAGGGCTCTGCTACGACCATCAGTTAATCTGGGAGAGCAGAAGGAGGATCGGAGGTGTGGCCTCAAGATTTACCTCAGACTCCAGGGCAAAAGGGCTGGGTTAATACCCATCTGTTACTCCTCCCACACCTTCTCTGAAACATGCAGTTCAGGTAAGACCAACTGCCATTCCTGGAGAAGAGACAGGACATAGTTGTAAACAACAAGAGGAAACCAACAAATTAAAAAGCAACAAGTGTTCTAATTAAGTTTTCTAAAGATTTTGATTGAATGTGCTATACTAGAATAATCAATCTGGTAACCTCCAGAGGATTTTGAAATTTTCCTTACTATCCTCCTCCATGCCCTGAGTGTAGGTGAAACAGGAAATCTTTTCTCCTAATTTTCAAAGGTGTTGGGGAAAAATGGGATAGCTTTAAAAATGGGATAGCTTTAAAGGAACAGTGCAAAAGAGACTACTCCTAAATGGTGAAAAATATCACTTGTGTCACATAAAATATTGATTTTCACTCAGACTAATTATTGGCAATGCTTTTTTTTTTTAGAGGACGAGTGGTGTGTGTGAGTGTATGTGCATAATTCCTACTATACACACATATAACATAGATGGTTAATCCCAATTTCTTTTAAGGAATTGAGACAGAAAAGAATGGACAGATCTCTCATTTGAACAGAATGGTCCCTGTTCGTTGCTTTTCAGCCATCCCCAACTACTGTTGCTTTTACTGGGAGTTTTCCATCTTCCTTTCCTGCCAAATAGAAATTCCCTCTCTAATTTATACATTACTCAATAATTAAATGCCAGAATTCACTGATAGTTGTAGTGACTGTTTTATTAAAGAATTAGACCACCTCTTTTCCTTTGAGGCAGATATTTCAAGGAGAATGTATATTTGTTAAGAAAAATAATAATTGATTGTTGGATGGGTGATAGAGAAACAGGTTCAACTCTGGTTTAGAGAAAGACTGTTGAGAAAAAGCAGACATATTTGAATAATTTACTTAATTTATTAATTGTATTCAGTTTGTTTTCAAAATTTATGTCAGTCTGTATTATGATAAGTGATTAGGAGTGTTTTGCTTATTTATTTATTAGCAAGGCATTCAACAAGGAAGACCACAACCTACTTGTGAAAAAAGTAGGGATAGATAGCATCACCATTGGATGGATTTATAACTGGCTGACAAAATGTACTCAACAAGTGGTCCTTAATGGTACTAAATCTACATTGAGGAAGTAAGCAGTGCAGTACTACAAGGTTCTGTCTTAGGCCCAGTACTCGTCAATATCTTCAATATAGAAGGATAACTTACCAAATTTGCAAATGATATTTAGCTGGCAAGAGTAGCCAAAACCCCAGATGATAGACTCAAGATCCAGATGGATCTTGACAGACTTGAACACTGGGCCTTAACTAACAAAATGAAATTCAATGTAGAGAAAAGTAAAGTCTCATACTTAGGGAAGAAAAATCAAAAGTACACATAGATTGGGAGAAGCTAGAAACTAGGCTTAATATCAGTAACTGTGAGAGGAATCTTGGAGTCTTAGTGGACAACCAATTAAATATAAGCCAATAGTGTGCAGCAGCAGCCAAAAAGCCAATGCAATTCTAAGTTGTATTAACAGAGTGATTCAATCAAAATCACGTGAGGTACTTATACCACTCTGTAAAGCCTTAGTAAGACCACACCTAGAATACTGCATCCAGTTTTGGTCACCACACTATAAAAAAGATGTCAAGACTCTAGAAAGAGTGCAGATAAGAGCAACAAAGATGATTAGGGGACTGGAGGCTAAAATATGTGGAGAACTGTTACAGGAAATGGACATGGCTAGTTTTGTGAAGAGAAGGACCAGGGGAAGACATCATAGCAGTGTTCCAATATTTGAGGGGCTGTCATAGAGAGGAAGGAGTCAACCTATTTTACAAAGCACCTGAAGTCTAGACAAGGAATAATGGATGGAAACTGATCAAAGAGAGATTCAACCTAGAAATAGGGAGAGATTTTCTGATAGTGGGAACAATCAACCAATAGAACAGATTGCTTTCAGAAGTTGTGAGAGCTTCTCTAATGGAAGCTTTTAAGAAGAGACTGAACTGCCATCTGTCAGAAATTATGTAGGGTCTCCTGCTTAGGCGTGGGATTGGACTCAATGACCTACAAGGTCCTTTCCAACTCTTGTTATTCTGTTAAAATTCTGTTCTGTTCTCTGTTTTGATATGTTGGAGCATCATAAACCTTTCAATTATACCATCAAGTATAGTTACTATAGGTCCTACTCATTCAGGAAATACATCATCCTGAATCAGAAAGAAAGCTCCTTTTTGTCCAGAAAAGAAGACCAAAAAACTTAAATAAATTATGGACCCAACCATCCAGATAAGACAGACTATTGCACCAGGTTATCTTTATTGCCACCCATACAAGAGAACAGATTGGAAAGGAACCTGAAGACAGCAGAGTTTACCTTACAAATTACAATAAACGTTAAGTCAAATCTCCTTCAAATTTTGCTGAACTTCTGATAACTCCATGTAATTTTCTTGACACCAGAAAAACAAGTGGTTTGCAATGTCTCCATATGGAAAGATTCTGCTTTTGTTTATTTTTTAATGTAGTCAACTGCCCTTGTATCCTTTGGAGGTCTCCTATATAGACCCAGTTCTGTGTAGTTTTCAGCTATATGGTCAGTCAGGTGTTATTTCCTACAATAAAAGTAGAAGCTATGGTTTGCAAACTAAATTATGTAGATATAGACAAAGTGATGGTGCATTGTTTTAATTTATTTATTCAGCTTTGTGACATAAATCTTACTTTCAGATCTCATAATTGTAGAAAATGAGGTGAAACCATATACATTATTTGAATGAATAATAAAGAATTTAACATATTTTGGCAAAAACTTCAAACAGCTAGGGAAAAAAGACTTCTATATCCTATTAACATTCTGTTTTTTTCTGCAGACTTTAACCAAATAACTTAATACAATTCTAATTATTATGTTCCTGTCTTGTGTCTCTTAAGCCAGGCTTAATGAAAAGAGTATAAAATTTAGATTTTGTAGGGACCTAAAATATTCATTATTTGGCCAAATATTTTTTCTTTAATTAAAGTGTATATATTAATAATACAAATAGAGGTGCTGGTGAGATTGATTCAAGGACTTTTAAGAGAATTGTATTTACTTTCACTAAGCAAGAAGATTAGTATTGGACTTAGTTGTTTGGCTAGATTAGCTAAAAGTAAAAAAAAAAACCTTGATCAATCTATTTAATATTTAAGAAATTAGGAAAGTTAAATGTCTACTAAGCCATTGAAGCAACAAGATCTATTTTAAAAGTACACCATTTTCCTGTTTTGTTCAGTGTTGTCGGTATGTTGAAGGAGCTTTTGTATGTAAAATATGTGTCATGTCATTTGCAGTCCTTTTCTATCATGCTTCACTCTTTATACTTCATTAGAAATATTTTTGGTTTTTTAAAAACCTGTGAGTTTTGCCATAATAAACTAAACAAAAATCATGTCCTCCTTATATACATTCTGCTTCCAAATTATGCCATTTTTCCACACACCAGTTCAACAAGGAGGCAATAATGAAAAGGAGAGTAATGGCAGGAGAAAAAAGAATATTGTGGCCAAGGAATATAAATTGTTAAATGTTTGGATTCAGTAAAGATTAAAAATTGTGCTTCCTTATAGTGACTGTTTACCTGACCTTTATGTTTTTTTAGAAAATATGTGGGACTTCCCCCTTCCTTTTAAAATGAAAGTCATGGAGATTTATTTATTAAATGTCTTTGGCCACCCATTTCAGTCAATAACTCTGGGCAACTTACATTTCAAAAAATATGTCACAGTTAAAAATATTAAAAGCATTTTAAAACAATAAAAATGGTAAAATCAATAAAAACATCCAAATTAATCATGCACAGGAGCAAGATACTTGGCTGGTTAGCAATATAGCCAGGGAACAGGGCCCTTCACACATTCCGCATTCTAGGCTCAGCAACATAGTCAGGTTTTTAGGGCCTTATGAAAGGCTAACAAGGTTGGGGCCATTCTGCTCTCTGAAGGGACAATATTGCATAGAGCAGGGGCCACTGCAGAAAACGCTTGTGTTCTGCTCCTTGCCAGCCAACTTTTTGGTGCTGATTAGATCGGCAGCATGCCCATTCTCCGTGACCCCATTGGATGGGTAGAGACTCTTGAAAAAAGACAATACTTCAGGTATCCCAGTCCCAAGTCATGTAGGGCTTTAAAAGCAACACTTTGAATTGCAGCAAACCTGTAACCAGTACAGCTCAGGCAAGAGTGGTGTTACAAGTATCTGGCACCATTTACTATCCCCTGTGGTGCATTCTGCACCAGTTCTGAATAGTCTTCAGGGACAACCCCATGTAGTGTATGTTACAGTAGTCTAACATGGAATTTACAAGAGCATGAATTGCGAGCAGGGTCAGGATTAGAGTTTATCCTGTGATATATGGAATTGTGGCATAAAGTTATACTCAGTGCACTGCTGAAATGCTGTAAGCTTAGAAAATAAACAGATATTTCATTTAAACATGACAGTGAGTAATCTTTTATAAATAGGAAATTTGACAGGTCTAAGTACTTACTGATGACCATATTGTTTCCATAAAAATGAATTGGTGGAATTCGCTGTTTTCTGAGCAAGCTAGTAAGGTGTGTAAACTTTAGAAATGATTGAACATTAAAAAAAGCAAAGCAAATTGCTTTCATGCTTGATTTTATTTAATTATATGGTATGTAGCTAAGGAGCTACTTTGAACATCATGAAGGAGCTAATTTATAATAAGGAAGTTCATTTAGCTTAGTCTAAATGGCAGCAAGTCTCTATAGAATTTTAGTCATCAACACTGAAAGCGCTCAGAATTTCTGTTATGGTTCGAAGACATTTTTTAAATGGAACTTCTGGCACTCAAGCATTCATCTGTTTGGCAACTGCCATGATCCCTCTGCCATTGACTAAAATTGGAAAAACCATAAGTGAAATGGCAAAGGAAAGTTAGACTTTGGTACTAAGTCAAGAATTTATGGCCTCTGAATATCTGGGAAATACCATGATTTGTTGTCTTGGGAAAAGAAAATATTGGTTTTCCGTTGGGTGAATTCAAAATGTAAAAAAACTTAACTCCTGAGGTTTTTATTTACAGTACTCAGAAAGGTAAGACCTGCTTTTTATTAAGATTTGGCATGCTATGAATGATTGAATCCTTTCACCTGCATTTAATCATATGAACGGGGAACAGAACCCTTGGTTATGGACAGATTTTCTGTTCCAACTGAAAAGCAGACTGACCTTTTGCGATATATTGTAGTGTATGTGGTTTGTATTACACTGCTTAGCTCTGAATAGCTGCCCACGAAAGAGCAGGAAGCAATAATTGTGAAAAAGTGATATTTGGAGAAGAAAACTTTTAGGATTAAGATTTTGTATGGTAATCAGAACTGGGATGCTCATCCATCATGTACATTCATATGCTATAGTTTGGCCTTATATTGTAAAGACAGTTTTCTAAAATGCTTGCACATTGTTAGCAAAATCAGAACTAAAGCCTGAAGAGGATGTCTTGGTATTGACTGACCCAAATAATATATATAATTCCACAAACAATTGTATTGTTGATGAAGTAGCATGCACTCGCATACAAAAAATGCTGTAAAATGCTACTATGACTGAATTTAGTAGCATGGTTATTAACACATGCTAGAAACATTTGATGTTCTTTGGGGATAAGAAAAATGGGTGTAACTCCCATCTAAGTTCTCTCAGAGGCAACAGATTAATGGCAAGAGATGGTGATGGGGGAGAAACTCTACTTGATTCGCTGTGCTTCCCAGGGAAGAGAAGTATGGCCTCTGATGTCTGTCCCTGCAGCAAGTAGCACTTCAACAGCCAACATCTTCTATCCCAGAAGTAGCAGGAACAACATATAAATACAACTTTCCTATTGCCTCCAACTTATACTGTCTTTTAAAAAATGGAAATTTTACTGTGCCAATAGGGATATTTGAATAAATTATGTATTTTATCATCAAAAAGCATTTAGTATTATGGATGGATAATGATTCTGCTTCCAGATTAGAAATTAAATTAAATTTGGAAAATATAATTTAAATTACAGATTCCTTTTGGAACAATAATTGTCAGATCTGTGTTTTTCAATGTACTTTGTCATAATGGTCCTTGATGAACAGTAAGGTAGTTATGGGTTTAATACTCATCAACTTTGCATTTAGATTGCGGTTATTAAAATGTGAGTGTTTATGTATGGAAGCAAATTATTATTGTTTATCATAAAAATGCCTTAAAATAAACAATTTTAAAAGTTGGCAGATTAGAAAACAGGTGTATAACATAAAATTCATTCTCCAAAGGATCAGTAAAATATCGTCTTGACAGGCAAAGTGGAAAATTCATTACAAGATGCTATAGTGTTATCAGAAATGTACTAAATGAGTATCCATGTGTTACAATTGTAAATTTACCACAAGCCAAGCTTAGGGTTATTTCTTGCACTACCACCAAGTGGAGCTCTGTTGACTAATTGATATGGAGTCGAGACTCTGTTTTACAGTTTCCTACCTCATGTGAGAAGAACCATTCCTTCAATTATTCTGACCTAAAACCATTTAAAGCAGTACTTCCCAAACCTGGATAAATTACCCAAAATTGGGCAAAGGTGGTTGGCTAAGGGACACAACAGATACATTTAAATTGACTTAAAGTGTTTCACCTATATTGGATAAAAAAGATAAACTTTCTGATAAGCTGTTTTTGGTAATGAAGGAAAATGGGAAGCATTAATTTGAAGCTTTAAAAGGGGTAAGCCATAGTCTGAATTTTGGGTAAAAAGAGATTGGAAGCCAGTGCTATTATGGAAAATGAGCTACATATCACAAATTCAGTCTGTAATGCATACAATAGCTGTTAGACTGTTTTGTACACTTGACAAAGGAAGATCCATGTAAAATACATTATATTAAGCCAAAGGTTGATTTAAGTAATTCTGAAGACATGCATGCTAGTGCACTCTTGTAAACTGAGTAAATGGTTGCTATCTATAAAACTCTATCCATAATTATCATCAGAATGTGACTGAGCTTGTGCAAAATAAATATAAATGAATAAAAAAGAAATACATTAATATCTGACATTTTTCATAATACAATGAGAAAAAAAGAATTTTTATTTGTTTTATTCAAGACTCAGAAGGATATAAATACAATGGAATAATAAACTTACTAACATGAAATATCAAATAATCAAATGGATTTGGGGAATGTATTTTTTCAAGTCGTAAATTATTCAGACAAGGATTAAGGAAAGGAATTCAGGAAAGAGCT
>NC_045547.1:56898048-56948048 GCF_009769535.1 Thamnophis elegans
CCCAGGGCTGATGTCCTTGAAGTCAGGAAGATATCTCAGTGTGGCAGCTCTGGTTCCTGTCAGTGTCCATACTCCCCAATTTCTCATAGCATTCATTCACACTTGCAGTACTCTTCCCCTTCCAAATGCCCCCTCCTCTCCACTAGTTTTGGCAGTTGCAAGAGAGCTTCAAAGAAAATGAAGATGGCAGCTGACATTTTTGTATATTAAATTATTAGTCACTGATTTATTGGAATTCATTTAATAAGAGAGCCTGCTTTTCTTTCATATTTTGAAGAATATTAAAATAAGCTTAATAATTATGAGGAAGTAATGAATGGACTAGAGATGCTGGTGGTGTAGATTGCATTTCCTGTATTCACTATCCTTTTCACAGTTTCCTTTAATTATTTTGCTATTTATATTTTTATTGACAATTACGAATTCTAATGGAATTCAGGTAGTTTAAATAAAGCATCATACGATAAGCAGTTCAAGCATATTTAAACATGTTAAAGCCAGAATCAGATGAAAAGCACAGATCCAGGTACTGTAAATCCGATAAGAATTCTGACTGCTATCTTGAAAGTCTATGAGTAGGCCAAGAAGTTTATAAAGAAATTATATGGATGAATGGTCATGTTAAAGGGAAGTTAGTTACAAATTATTTAGTTGCAATCCTATTTTTTTAATGTTTTTATTGTGATAGAAGAAAAAGAAAATTGCTGTCTACTGAAAAACATACTAAATAAGTAAAATTCTGACCTACTGTCTTCTCCTTAGACACTCAATCCATGTCAAAGAAGAGCCAGTGACTGCTGAGGATGAAGACTGTCCAATGTCTCTAGTGACAACAGCGAATCACAGTCCAGAATTGGAAGATGATAGAGAAATCGAAGAAGAGCCTTTATCTGAAGATCTGGAATGAACAGAGACTTGGGAAACCTCAAAATGAAGGGACATAACACTGACCTTCCCAACTACTCCATAACCATGAATATTTGACAGATTTTTACTGTGACTATTTATTAAGCATGGATAAAGGAGAAACAATCCTAAAGGAACTCATTAAGCCAGCCCTTTGGGAATCCAATTACAAGCAGGCAAATAGCTTGTGGTGTTTTTTTTTTTGTTTTGTTTTTTTTTTTCCTTTCTTTTTTAAAGATAAACTGATTTTCTTGAAAAACAAAACTGTTTATATATAACGGCTTGCCCATTTAAAAAAATGTGGCTAACAAGGGTTCATGACATGACTGAATATGAGGATACATGTTCTATAGAAAGCAAATGGGCCTCATATACTGCCAAAAATAGTGTTAGTTTCATAATGTGAAAATTCCAGCATACAGTAGTTGTAATAATGTTAGAAACAATTGCTGGTCAAGTTCAACTTGTTGCTATTGTTTTTAATTTGCACAGGAGTAGTATCAGAAATTAGTATCACTGCTTGTATCTAGCTGAATTTTAAACTGCAGAACGTTAGTTTTTTTTTTTTTTATGTTGGTGCCACCAACTGTAAATGACATAAGTTAGTTCTAACAAACCACAGTAATTAGACTGTTGCGACCATCTAAAAATCTAAGCTTCCAGTCTGTGCTGTTAGTGTTAAGATGTAAAGTGCAATCCTAAGCTAACATTGTCTCTGCAAGCACCATAGAAACATTTGCATATCTGCATATATCTTACAACTGTACTCTTTACCTCCTTGTGATAAAGCTTTGTCTACCTGCAAACACAGTCAAAGGCTACAGCTGCAAACCAAAGGCTACTCTAACAATGGCCAATAGCTCAATGACAGAAGCAGCCACAGGCTTTGGTCAGCCTTCTGTAACTTTAATTAGTACAAAGGAACTTTTCCATGAACTACCTGCTGTTTTCTGAAGACCTCTGGGATCTTTTCATTTAGCCCTAGACCAAGAAATAAATATGGGGGGGAAAAGTCACATTTTGTCAGAGTGTAATCTTCTGAGGCCAAAAGTCAACCTCAATGCAGTGAAGATTTGTTTTTATTTTAAAACAGAGGTGAGAATGAAGTTTGTGCAGAAGTTAACAATAGAAAGCAACCAACATGGGATCACTGACCAAAATGATGTACTTGATGCAAATGCAGATTGTGTAGTGTTATGTAAAATATGTTTTTTTAATTATGTTTCCTCTCCATTCAGACTGGTTTCCCCCGTCCCCACTCCCCATTCCCTGTGATGAATACATGTTGTTGGAAGAAGTCTCGTATGGTCTTAAACTTCGTTGTGTGCTACTTTTTATAGTCTTAAGTTATAAATGACAAAAAAGTAGGAACCAAACAAAAAAAAGGTCTAGTAAAGCCAAAAATTAATTTCATATTGATTTAAAGTAATCTAGGTGAGTTTTTACAATGAAAGCAAAGATTATAGCAATTGTAGTCCATGGTATTTATTTTCAGTCAAACCAAAGTTACATAAAATTCTGCCTCTGTTAATACGGGATACTAACACTAACAATACACTCCCTTTGGAAGACTTGCACAGGCCAAATTGTTGGAATGCTGTTTTTCCTTCTCCTGTTTTTCTCCCCTTTTTCCTCCTCCTCCCCCCTTCCCCTCCCCCTCTATCCCTCCAAACCCCAAATTACAATGGTACAATAATGGTGTATTTGACACTAGTATAGTCTAATGTTCGCTTATATCCTACAAACTTTACATGTTGCTTTTCATGTGCTGTGCCAAGTCTTGATAATACTTCCCCTTCCCCCCAACCAAGGGACCTCATAACCTGATTATGGTTATTGCTTTACAAACCATTTTTTTCCACAGAAGGTGGCTGCTAGAGCTTAACATAAGTACCAGTTCCATGTGATGGGCCTGGGTCTTGCAAACTAAGCTCATTGTATTTTTTGCTGAAATCAGCAAATAGACTTAAAGAGAAACACAGTCATCTATCACGCCAAATAAAAGGACAAAATGGCTTTCGAAAGGGTTTTCCCACTTGCCCAAAAGACTTTTTGAAAGCTTCTACCTCTGCAAAAGAAAAAAACAAACAAAAAGAAATTAGAACAATTATGGCAGATTGCATGAATTGTGAGATCATCACAGTAACTGCTATTTTTCATTACATTTGTCTTTGGGTCATGATAACAAAAGTTTTAAAGTAGTGACATCAAAAGAAAGCTTAACATGTGAATGAGGGTTTTCCCCATGTCATCTGGGATCCCTGATATGTGGATGACTGAAAGGAACTGATATTTCTTTCAATTGCATGTTCAAAGACTTTGATGGACTGGAAGTTACAGTGATAATTGGACCATCAAGAAGGTGGCCTAAGACTACAATGCTAAAGTATGCATACCTCAGTTACAAACCTTTTTGAAAGGAAGTCTCAGCCACAGAATGCATATACCTGTAGAGTTTTGCATGGGTTTTATATAAATACAGTTTAAAGGAAAAAATAGCTGCTTGCACATTATACCAGAAAAACCTCCAAAACTGCAATTGCTTTGAAAAATAGACTTTAGGTTTTTTGGAGTTTTCTGAGATGCTTGGTCTGTATTTTGATAATTGTGCATATTATGTAAAAATGTTGGTGGACCCATAAATGACCAGACTTTTTCTAAGAAAAATGTTGCTTTAATGCATTTCATGAATTTTTACTCTGATATCATTGCTTGCTAGTAATAGCAAACCTGCTTTTCTGCATCTGCTTTGCGTAGCTATTGTAAGGCTTTGAACTAATGTATGTATTTATTGCTTGAACTTCTGTGCATACCTTATAAAGCATAATGTCTGACAATTTAAATGGCTCATGTATTCTTGCTTCTAACATAAACTGATAATGAGGACTATGATCTTTTGTATACAGCAGATTTTAACTGTAGCACAACATCTGTTTATGTATTGGTGGAATATACCTGTTTTATTTATCTTTTTTGAGGTAAACTAATTTTTGATACTTTTCATTACTGTGTACTGTGTTCATATCTTGAATTCTCTGACGTTAGAAGTCATGGTTGAGAATTGTAACAGCTGTTGTTCATTCTGTATTCATGGCTCTCACTGCTGAATAAAATAAAGGACCAAATTTAGGATTTGAAAGAAAACTGTCTACCTCTAACACCAGGGAGTTACCAGATTTTATTTTACATAGTTTTAGTCTACAAAGACAAATTGCTTAAACCTAATGGACTTAAAGCTTATGTTCTATATTGTTGAATTCATGACAGTTGTACTGTTTCAAAATCAATTAAAATGTCATTTGAATATTATAAGCATTAGGTAGTGCTAACTGAGTTTTCTTTTGATGACTCAGATATGAGAAAATGATCATCAGCATTCTGTGTTTACAGTTCTTTAATTTCAGAAAATGTGATTTGGGTTGGGTTTTTTTGTTTGTTTGTTTGTTTTGTAATGAAGGAATTAAAGCCTACCCAGCTAGGAGTACAGCAAATAATGTTTATTTTTGAGGAAAAAAAGATGAAGGATTTGACTGTCCTGATCAAATTTCAAGGTACCATGGTTTGTTTCTCTCAGATTCCTCAAATTGGACATTCACTTTTGGATATTCTCCTTCAGAATTTAGCTAATGCATTCCAATACTGGGTTACATTTTTAAAGATTAGAGTAATTACTGCTTATAAAACCTTCCCTTGTTATTTCAAAAGTGCAAATCACAATGGATTTTGTCCATAAATCAGGCATATTTAACAAAAAAGATGTACATTTTACTATAGCATTAATGTATACAGTGTTTTCACTGCTTCTGGATGTAAAAACTGTAAATGAAGCCCTTTCATTCACTTGCTAAAATTTCTGGTGTATAAATAAAAAGTCTTAATTCTTTTTGACCCATTTATAACCCACAAGATTTTAATTCTTTTCTCAGAAGTCCTGCTTTCACCCTACAAGCTCAGTTCCTGTATGTTTATGTAGGAATCATATGTTTGGCAGCGTGGTTATGATGAACTTTGAAGGTGCCTCAAGGACTGTAAAAGGAAGATTAAAGGACAGGTTGGCAGAACCTATCACCTGCTTTACTAAATACTACATGAAGCTGTTCAAACACTCATTTATTTATGCTTATCTACTTATATTTATAATGAACACATGTTCTAGTCTAAATTATCTAACAACAAAAGAATAGAGTTGTGAATCCGATCAAACAAATAGAAATGGGGACAATAGTATTAGGTGCTCTAAAACTTACATGTAGTTATTGTAATTAATTTGATAGTTTTATACTCCATGATTTGTCCAATCACTTATGTGCCAAGTGAACTATGTCCTTTCAAGTCCTGAAGAATTTCTCATTTGATTAATTGGCATTTACTTCTATGAGCTGAGGTGGCGCAGTGGTTAAATGCAGCACTGCAGGCTACTGCTAGGTCAGCAGTTCAGCGGTTCAAATCTCACCGGCTCAGGGTTGACTCAGCCTTCCATCCTTCCGAGGTGGGTAAAATGAGGACCCGGATTGTTGGGGGCAATATGCTGACTCTCTGTAAACCGCTTAGAGAGGGCTGAAAGCCCTATGAAGCGGTATATAAGTCTACTGCTATTGCTATTGCTATTGCTATGTCTGGAAAGACACAGAAAAAAACTCACCCTATCCCCTTACTCCTCATCATGTGTATTGTTTAGAGCAAGTACATCCTTACACATATTTTTCTTACCCTGTCTTGTAAACTCTCTTTTCTTACCCTGTCTTGTAAACTCTTATCCATATTTTTTCTAAGCACCAACATATATTTAATAAATAGTTGATTTAGCAGTCTCTCATTATGCTCTTGCCATCTTGTTAATTCTTCCTCCAATGCTGCATCTTCTTTCATGGTGTTATCACCAAAATTATACAAAATGTAGTTAAGTATGTTAAAGGCACTATAACACTGACAGGTTTATTAATTAATTTCTTGCTAGGTCCCAACATAAAATTTCTTTCTCAGCTGCTCTTTACCATGTAAAATAAAAACTATTAATTGCATGCACTAGCCAGTCCTAATATGTAGTGGTTTCTGTGCTATTAATCTGTTAGGGAAGGGATAACTTTTCAAGCTAAAAGTCAGTCAATTTGTCAATTTAATGGGTTTATATGCCGCCCAATCCCGGGGGGGACTCAGGGCGGCTTACAAGTACAAATAAAATAAATTAACATACAGGGGAAGAACATAAGACAATACAAACATTTTAAAAACACAACATACATCCGGATTAATTGGGGGTTGACCTGGTTTGAGTCAGCAACCCCAGGCCTGCCGGAACAGCCAGGTTTTGGTGAGGTTTTGGAAGGCTGCAAGGGTGGGGAGGGTCCGGATCTCTGTTGGTAACTCGTTCCACAGAGCCGGAGCAGCAACAGAAAAGGCTCTCCCCCAAGTGGTCGCCAGCCGGCATTGTCCGGCAGAAGGCACCCGGAGGAGGCCTAACCTGTGAGTTCTTATCGGACGTTGGGAGGTGTGTAGCAGGAGACGGATATCCAGGTCCAGTGCCATGTAGGGCTTTAAAGGTGATCACCAGCACTTTGTAGCATGTCCGGAGACTAATAGGGAGCCAGTGCAGCTCGCGGAGGATAGGTGTAACACGGGTGTACCGAGGTACCCCTGATATCGCTCACGCGGCTGCATTCTGGACCAGTTGCAGTCTCCGAACACTCTTCAAGGGCAGCCCCATGTAGCGTGTGTTGCAGTAGTCGAGCCTTGAGGTGACGAGGGCATGAGTGACTATTTGAAGTGTCTCCCGGTCCAGATAGGGTCGCAACTGGTGCACCAGGCGAACCTGGGCAAAGGCCCCCCTGGTCACAGCCGACAGATGATGTTCTAAAGTCAGCTGCGGATCCAGGAGGACACCCAAGTTGCGAGCCCTCTCTGAGGGGTGTAGACTTTCACCCCCAAGGCTAATAGATGGAAAATCCGGGTTATCCTTGGGAGGAAACATCAAAAGCCACTCGGTCTTGTCTGGATTGAGTGCCAACTTATTTACTCCCATCCAGACCCTAACAGCCTCCAGACACTGGCACATCACTTCCACTGCTTCGCTGAGTTGGCACAGGGCGGACAGATACAGTTGGGTATCGTCCACGTATTGGTGGTACTTCATCCCATGCCGGCGAATGATCTCACCCAGTGGCTTCATGTAGATGTTAAATAGGAGGGGGGACAGGACCGAACCTTGCGGCACCCCATATTTGAGGGGCCGTGGGGTCGACCTCTGCCCACCAACCAACACCGACTGCGACCTGTCAGAGAGGTAAGAGGAGAACCACCGTAAATCGGTGCCTCCCACTCCCACCTCACCCAGTCTTCGCAGAAGGATACCATCGATGGTATCGAAGGCCGCTGAGAGGTCAAGAAGCACCAGGATAGAGGACAATCCTCTATCCCGGGCCCACCAGAGATCATCGGTCAGCGCGATGAGTCTTGAGTGTTGCACAGTTCCAACTGTAAGAAAAGTATAAAATATAAAGAACAATATATAATCATTAACAGCACTTAAAAGTAGTTAGTCTGAACCTTGGGTCATTTGATCTATCCCTGAACTTATTCTTTTTCAGCAGGATGAGATTATAAGGTCCTCCTTGGGTGATCAGGAAGATAACTTCCTAGTTAGTTCAACTACTATTCTTGGACAGTGAGGATGGAACTCAGGAATTGTACATAATGGACCTGCATTCCCAGGGAGAGTTGAGTTAAAGTTGTCTGTATCATGTAACCAAGTATCATATCCACAGTATTTCATAATGTTTGATGGCTCTTCCAAAGTTACTGCACTCTATAAATATTTATTAATGGGGACCTTTATGGTTAGAGTTGCAGATGCAACCAACTCCTGACCACATCAATGATGATGTGAGAGGGAACTGTTTCCGCTAGATGAGTACTTATATAATTCTCATATTTTGATACGGGATTGTATAATTCATTTTTCCTGTTTCCTTGCTTTTAAGAGGGGATATTTTGAGATATTTTAAGGTATTTTTTTACAGTTCATATACATCTAGTTTGTACCCTCTTTGTTCCTAGTTAGAAGAACCTTGGCAGAAATAAGGAAGTTAAAGCTCATATGTTTGATGGAATTTGGAATTGACCTTGCCTAGTAACAAGGTACAATTTTAGTAACATCTTCATTTGAATGAAAAACACAGAGGAGGAAGGAAATTCCATAATTCTGGGACTTTAGTTCCTGCTGTCTATTGCAATGCCAATCATAGCAAGTCATTTGTTAGATTTTGACGATGGCTGGAAATTTAGAAACTAATATGAATTATACTGCAGGAGTTGAAAGTCAATTCAATTTTCAGGCACATAGTTAATCCATCCTGGCACTGAATAGAAAACTGGGTCTTGAGACAGAATAATTGATCACTTCAAGAATTCCCCAGGAATTTTATCTCCACTACGGATGAGATTTCCTGGGATCGAGTGGAGTGATTTGTATCACCTGTATCTTTGACTTGTCTACTTCTTTGTGTAGAGTTCTATCTTTTCTATGGTTTTGGAACTGGAAAAATAACTCCTCTATTCTATTATCTGCTATCATAAAAACATTGATTAGAGGAAGATCTTATTTTATAAGATGATTAAGATATCCAGATGTTGTACCAATTGTTCCTGAGACAAGCATTGGCAACTCAGCAAGTTAACTATAATGTTCAATTATCTGTCTGTATTGTACTGACATGAACAGTAAATATCTCAACTGGTGTCAAAATGGTATCCTTATGTATATGACCTTTTTCTGAAGGTCTTTGATCTGGTCTACCTTGATTATTGACATAGACTTGGCATAATATTTCTTCCTTACTAGTAGCTATCGCCCACATATCCGATTGTATAGTACATTCAGAGTTAAATATATTTCATAACACTGGTTAGTTTTTAGGCAATGTCTGTTGGAGAAATTCACTGCATTACCCTGTCTTGGAAAAGGGCTCCTAACTTCAGTGACAGTGGCAGATTGGCCAGAGTGAGCCACCAATGCAATTATTAGACCATCTTGTTTAGAATTGGTGGAAAATATCTCAATCTGGTCCTGGAGTGGCAGAAAGAACATTGGGTGCAATCCGGAATGGAAATAGGATCATGGTTCTGAGTCCACATTTAATGACTATAATTCCACATTTTTGTGTGCATATTAACGGTCAGTAACTGGCAAAACTCAGTGTCCTGTCTATTAGAATGTAGACATTCTTTTTAATGAATTTTAGAGATACAGTTCTGGTTTTCAACTCAACAACTTCATTGTTTTTCCATATACTTCTGGTCTGGTCAATGTGAATGATTGTTCTTCCAATCTCTTATCTTTGGCTGTCATTTGGCTTCATTACTCTGGCCTGTTCGAAGCATGTTGATAAGATCAGTCTATGTCCGCTAAAATTACACCACCACCCCACACGAAGAGAGTACATGGAGATAAAACTGAAATGTTGTTACCCATTATCTCCATGATTTTCACTTTTTTTGTTTTTCTATTCTCAGTGTTTAATACACAGTAAAAAGAAAAGCCATTGTTTCTTCATAGTACGCAGAATTACAAACTGGAGGAATTTCTTGACAAAATAAGAAAATTTAAGACGTTCCTTCTAGCGAAAAGTGCAGCAGTTTCTAACAATTCATTGCAAGATCAGATCCCAGATTCAATATATTAATATACATAATTGTACACTTGATAGTAATGAATTGGGCTTATAATTTACTTCTTTATACCTTCAATCTTCAAGTATATTTTTGGAGATCTTAATTTTTATTTATTTATATCCCTTTATTATTTTTACAAATAATTCATATAATATCAACATACTTTCCTCTATCAATTTTCTCCATAACAACAACCCTGTTAAATTTCCTAAATATCACCTTCAAATCTGGTCATTTCACTCATCACCTCTGAGTTCAAATCAGGAGTGAAATCCTCCCGGTTCAGCCTGGTTCGGCCAAACAGGTAGGGACGATTGTCGTTGGTTCTGTGAACTGGTAGTAAAAAAAAAAACCTTCTGAGGATTGTGCAGCTCAGCTGTGAGCCGCCCAATCAGCAGAAGCTTTTTTTTTTACTTGTGTCCTTGTTTACTATTGGTCCCAACTGAACTACGGTGATGATAGCAGAGGTTGATATGATAGTGGAAATGTTTTTGATGAGTTTTTTTTTTCTCCATTGTTTAAAAAGATTATATTATAGCCACCTTCCTACTAAAAAGATTCATGACAATAAATTTATTCTTTGGATAAGGTGGAAATGACCCAAAGAGATACAGTGGACTTCAAGATGAACAAAAAGAGCTTAGGAATACACTCAATCTACTATGAGAACAAAATTTGTTATTTGGCAATGCTGCTATGTATTGAATATATGATCATCATTTTTTCCTGCAGGAAGATGATCTTCATGTTTGCAACACTTGCATGCACTTGGTCTTCTGGTTTCTGGCATGCATGCAGGTGTGAAGACCAGCAATGGGAAAAGCAGTGGGTGCACGTGCCAAAAGATCCTGAGTGGGTATCCCAACAGTCGCTTTCTAGGGGAGCAGAGCTGTTAGCCAGGCCGGGTAGGCCAGGGCTTCCTTCCCTCCACTCCTGAGTGGGCTTCTTGCATGGCCCCAGCCTCCAGCCCATGGCGCACAAGTGGTCCAGAGCACATGGCTGGCTTGGGCGCCCCAGAAGAGTTGACCGGCCACCGTGCAGCCCCCTTGTTACTACTTCCAAGGAAGCACAAATGCTTCCCAGCCAGCACACTGTCTGTGGCGTTCCTCCTGTGCAGCCCCGCTACCCCAGAAGAGCAGCAGCGGCGGCAGTAGCAGCCACCACGGGAAGGGCAGGGACAACTGGCCAGCCACCACAGCTGCTCCCACACCGACAAGCCAGGCCGTCAGTGGCGTCTCCATGCATGAGGAGCTGTGCTTTCCTCTGGCCTTCCTGGAGCAGCTTACCTCCCTGCTGGTGGCTCCTCTTGGCATCCTGGCCAGAAGCTGCAACATGAGAATTGTCATTGATGCTGGAGAAGAAGAAGCCGCTGGAGGGGAGGGCCAAAGGAGAGTGTAGCTCCTCATGCATGGAGATGCTGCCAAGGGTTGCATTGCAGCTGCCACTGCTGCTGCTGCTCTTCTGGAGAGGGGCTGTGCAGGAGCTGAGTAAGCAGTCAGCATGGGAGGAATGTCTGCCTGATGCCAGGGTAAGAGGCGCACCAGCCGGGAACCAGAGCAAATCTACCAGCCAGGTCAGGCGAGCTGGGGCTTCCCTCCTTCCCTGCCTGAGCAGGCTTCTTGCACAGATCTAGTCCTCCAGCCCACAGCAATGATGCTGATCTGCGATCTGGAGCACCTGGCCGGCTCGGGTACATGGGGCAGCAGAGCAGCATTTGCTGGCTGGGTGGCTTGCTGCCTCCTTCCTCACCCCCACCACTGCCCCCCCCCAGCAGTGGTGGCTGTCATGCTGCCACATCCAGCCAGGATGCTTGAAATAGCCAGGAGAAGGAGAAGCCGCTGGCAGGGAGGTGAGCTGCCCCAGGAGTGCCAGAGAAGAGTGCAGCTCCTCACGCATGGAGATGCACCGGCTGTAAAGCAGTCACGCTAAGCAGTGCGCCAGCTGGGAAGCTGTTGTGCTCCCTTGGAAGAAGTAGTGGGAGGGGGGGTTGTGCTGGCTTGTTCTGAGGCCAGGAAGGGCTTGTGCGCCTTTGCTGCATTTTGGCCGAGCCCACTTGCTCACTTGAGGATGGTCCATCTGCTGGTGCACACACTACTGACCCTGCCACAGCTGGCTAGGGGATCATGAGTGGAGAAGGAGGAATAAGGTCACCCAAAGGGAAACCTCTGTTGTGGTTCATGCTTGTTCCTCAGTCAGCCCAGATTTCCAAAAAGAAGGAAGAAAAGGAGTAGCGGAGAGCCCCAAAGAGAGCTTGCCAGCTTGGCTCAGCCTTGGCTTTCCTGACCTCCAGGGTGGGCATGTGTGGTTCATTGAGGCCAGCCTCCTTTTCCCACTGCCTTGAGCTTCTTAAAGCCGCAGCTGGGCACTGTGGGCCCATCCCCCTTTTCATCATTCCCTCCTCCTGGATCCCATTCATATGCCCGCCAGGCCTCATGTTAGCAAGGCCAGCATCAGTTGCAGCCAGGTTGGGCCAATGTCTCGGTGTGGAGAGCAGGTTGCACATCTTCCCAAGCAACCGAGGCACGCTCAGCACCAACAACGGCCAGAAGAAGTTCCAGCAAGAGTGAGACCCTGGAGAATCAGCCCCAGCCACTTGTCCATCCTCCGCCATCACCCTTACCTTCTCAGGCTAGGCGAGGAATGATGAGGAGGGCAGGAGGAAGCCAGTGATGGGACAGGGAGCCACAACAGAGGGTTCAAAGAGCCACAAGTGGCTCCGAAGTCATGAGTTGCTGACACCAAGTATAGATGTTTAAACAGTATACATCTCTTATAGATTTTTAAATGTTTTAAAAAAAGCCATTCATGTAATCTCAAATCCAAGAATGTGTCTTTCTGAAACTCTTTCTTGAGACATGAAGATGGAAGGTCTCAAATCATTAAGCTATGTAGATAAATTTCCAGCATACAATGGAGCTTATTTTTTTAGGAAAGTACATACTGTATAGTGTAGAATGAACTTTTACCTTCATAATTTATATAAGACACTTTGGCAAAGTGATTTACATGGTGCACATACAGAGCAGGAAATAGCTAAATCGAGACTTGACTCAACAAGGCAACCTTTCTCAGCCGTAATTGAGAAATGTGGACATGTGCACGCTAGTGTCATCATTGAAGCAATAGAATTGCATTCAAAAACTCTTCATGGAATTATGCTTAAAGGGAAATAAATTGAATGGAAGCAGCCAAAGCCATAACCACAAAACTGAAACAAAAGGATTGGGGATTCTTCATTCCTTGGATTGCTTTTGCAAATTGATGTCCAGCAAGGACCATCAAGTGATTGCTTCCCTTTCTTCTTCTCTAACTGTTTTAGTCATAATACAACATTTGCAACCCAGGATAAGTAGTTCAGGGTGGGCCAGCAGTTTGGTATGCTTTTTATTTGACTTCCATCTGCTAATAGCAACTCTCTTATCTCATAAGTGAGCTCAGGCTCCATTTGTTCCAATTTGCCTTCCCCTATGGTCAGACAAGCAGGAGGCACTACTGGTTGCCTTGTTGTCACATCTCACAATAGGAATAATACCCTGTACCTCTATTCAAATAGAATTTTGCTCCATTCTTTTCCAAAGATATGAACCAATGGTGCTTGGCTGCCTAGCAGAAAAACATTCAGAGATCCTAATAGAAATGCTGGAACAAGTGAATGCCAATTTGTCTACTGCGGTGCTTATCAACTTGACAACTTTAGGATGATATGGATTTCTACTTCCAGACTTCCCCCATCCAGCAGGCTGCCTGCTGTACACTATTGTATGCTGCCCAAATTAATTCTCCATGACATGGTTAGCCATATAAATGTGATTACCGGTACTACAATAAATAAAATAAATCATGAATCCCCACATTTTAAAGCTGCTGAGGTTGAGAAACACTGTTCTAGAGGAAAGATTAGCTATTTATTTATCTATCATCTATCTATACACACAGACATGCGCATACACACACACACAGAAATAGTAGCTCTACTGTCAGTATCACAACAGTGGATATTATGTATTAGTAGACAGGAAACACAATCTAATTCTCCTTTATTGTAAATCTTGCAATAACACAATTTTGCAAGTCTGAAAGTATAAATCTTCCACCCTTTCTTTTTTTAATGAGCCAATGCCTCTTTCAAATAGTCCATTCCCTGGACTCTCAACATATCTTTCCTTGACATGTTCCAAGCTTCTAAGCCTTGCCCATTTTTTGTTGTATCACTGATTTAGCCAATAGGGGAGCCAGTTGGTGAGCAGGAAACAGCTCTGAAAGACAACATCAGATATACAATGGCCAATACAATCAGAATCCTTGCACCAATCTAGTGCTCACTTCCTCGTTTTCCTGTATTTCCCCCCACAGTCTTAACTGATCTGCTTGCAGAAAATAAGACTGGACTTTGCTGATTCTTGAATATTTAAAGATTTTAAAAAATTGGGTTATAATTGCTATTTGAGGGGTTCCTTGGTGCTCTCTGAGCTTGCTTTTTTTGAAGGTGTTTCATTACCCTAACTAGATAACATCATCAATGCTAGTAAGGAGTGTTGTTTGCTATGGTTCATCGACAAATGCGTGCCCAACAAATGCGCGCCGACAAAACCGCCACAACAAAACAGTGACGTTGAAAGTGCACCCACTAAAGCGCGTCAACAAATGCGCGTCGACAAGTGTGCCATCTAAAACAATGCAAAAACAACAGTAACAACATTAACAACCCTAACCCTTACCCTAACCCTAAACCTAACCCTAACTCTAACCCTAATCCTAACCTAAAAACCCTAATCGCGCTTCTGTGGGCGCAGTTTTGTCAGCATGCTTTAGTGGGCGCGCTTTCAACGTTGCCGTTTTGTCGCGGCAGTTTTGTCAGCACGCATTTGTTGGGCACGCATTTGTCGGGTCACAGTTTGCTATCAGTTTTTATTTTGGTATCTTGTCTGTGTGGGTGGGGGCAGTCTTAGAGATTCTTTGGTTGGGCTGTTTACTGATGGCTCTTGGGCAGTTTCTTCATTGGGGTGTTGCTTACTTGATTGTTGATCTGAAGTTAACCTTGGAGTTGATCTATGCTGATTTGGGTGCTGATCAGAGGTGGGTTGCTGCAGGTACAGCCCTGTATTGCCGGTAGTGGCCGGGAGCAGCTGAGAGCGTACCAGTACAGTGGCTTGTTTGGCCCACCCATGCTCAATAGCTGCTTTTATGGCAAACGGCAAAGTGCCCATGTGTACACACCCTGCGTGCCTGCGCAAGCCCCAACAAGCAGCTGGTTGTTGCAGGGGTGGTGGATTGTGCATGCGTGCTCAGCACACATCAGGCATGTGTACAAACAGACTGCGATCAGCATACCAATAGCGACAGTAAGAGCAACCCACCACTGGTGCTGATTACTGGCAGAGAGGTTCCTGTGTCTTTTTCTCTTTTGGCCTGGATGATTGTCTCTTTTGCATAGTATATAGAGGTTGTTAATGTCTATGTGTCTATTGGTGGCTAATTTGTCAGAGTACCAGGCTTCTAGAAATTCCCTGGCATTTTTGGATTTGGCCTGGTCTAGGATTGTCACATTTTCCCAATTGGCACTATGGTTAAATCTATCTATATGTTGTGAAATTAAAGAATTTTCGTCATGTCTTCTGATGGTATTCATGGATGCGTTCTGCCAGTCTTTTGCCTGTTTGTCCTACAATGTGGTTGTTGAAGTTCTTACATTGTATGTTGTAGACAACACCTGTTTTTTCTTCTGGGGTTGCTGGGTCTTTTGGTTAGCTTAGGATGTTTTGAAGGGCTTTAGTTGGCTTGTGTGCTATACCGATTCCATGAGGTTGTAGTAGTCCATTTGTAATTTCTGAAATAGTCTTGATGTATGGCAGTGTAATTCTATGCAACCCTGCATAGTTAAAAATGAGTTTCATCTCTTCCTCCCTGGAATGGGTCACATTGTCTAATTAGGAACCAGCCTTTTGCTTTGATAACAGCCCACTTCTTGGTTGACATCTACAGAAGTGTCCTTGGCTCTCACAGTCGAAGTCTGGAGCCTCTGCATTCCAACTCACCCTTCCCTCCCCCCCAAGTTCTTCAGCAAGTTTAAAAGCAATAATAGTAAAAAGAAGCTTAAGTGTTTTTTCAGTCATAACATACAGACTTCCTGGGAAAAAGGGATACCTGAAAAATATTAAACACATATTAACATCATGTTTTCATTCTATCCCCCTTGACATGCTTTCATAGTTTTTGAGGATATCTAGAATGGAATTTGCTCACTAATCAATCTGCATTAACATTTTGACCCATTCTGTCTCTGATATTGGATATCATTTCCATTGCACTAAGTACTGAAAATTCCTCTTAAAATATCTAGAATGTAAGATCCTTTTTATTTCATAGTGTACTTCTCCCCTACCCCACTATGATTGGGCGCAGGATTCTCCCCCTCCCTGGTCTCAACTTAGACCCCTGGGCAGGCTTTAATAAACTACAATGGAAAACCAGGTGCATTTTTGCTAATATTTTAGGTAGCTGTAGCACCACTGTGACTGGATTGATGATTTTCACACTAGGAAAAGGACCTATATACTTAGGACCTAACTTTTTACATAATTGCTTTATTTCATTTCATTTTCATTTTAATTTATTTGTATGCCGCCCTTTTCCCTGAAAGGGACTCAGGGTGGCTCACAACTCAGAGGGAGGGGAAAGACAAGCAAAGTTACAAAAAACATAAAAACCATACATAGTTAAAAAAAACACAACAATCATACCATTCAAAGTGGGGCAGCGAGTCTTTAGCCCCAGGCCTGTCAGAGCAGCCAGGTTTTAAGGGCTATGCGGAAGGCCTAGAGGGTGGTGAGGGTATGAATCTCCACGGGGAGTTCGTTCCAAAGGGTCGGAGCAGCCACAGAGAAGGCCCTCCTCCGGGTAGTCGCCAGTCGACACTGGCCGGCTGATGGAATTTGGAGGAGGCCTAGTCTGTGGGATCTAATTGGTCTAGTGGAGGTAATTGGCAGTAGGCGGTCTCTCAAGTACCCAGATCCAATACCATGAAGGGCTTTGTAGGTGACGACTAGCACCTTGAAGCGTACCCGGAGATCAACAGGCAGCCAGTGCAGCTCGCGGAGGATAGGTGTTACGTGGGTGAACCGAGGCGTACCCACGATTGCTCGTGCGGCTGCATTCTGGACAAGCTGAAGTCACCGAATACTCTTCAAGGGCAGCCCCATGTAGAGCATGTTGCAGTACTCCAGTCTAGAGGTCACAAGGGCACGAGTGACTGTTGTGAGAGCCTCCCGGTTCAGGTAGGGACGCAACTGGTGCACCAGGCGAACCTGGGCAAATGCCCCCCTGGTCACAGCTGACAAATGGTGTTCAAAAGTCAGCTGTGGGTCCAGGAGGACTCCCAAGTTGCGGACCCTATCTGAGGGGCATACTGTTTGACCCCCCAGCCTGAGAGGTGGAACACTTGACCAATTAGTGGGAGGGAAGCACAGTAGCCACTCGGTCTTATCTGGATTGAGTACAATCTTGTTAACCCCCATCCAGTCCCTAACAGCCTCGAGGCCCTGGCACATCACGTCCATCGCTTCATTGAGTTGGCACGGGGCGGACAGATACAGCTGTGTATCGTCCGCATACTGGTGGTATTTTATCCCGTGCCGTTGAATGATCTCACCCAGCGGTTTCATGTAGATATTAAAGAGGAGGGGGGACAGGACCGAACCCTGCGGCACCCCATACGTTAGGGGCCTAGGGGTCGATCTCTGCCCTCCGACCAACACCGACTGTGACCTGTCCGAGAGGTAAGAGGAGAACCACCGTAAAACAGTGCCTCCCACCCCCACCTCCCGCAGTCGTCGCAGAAGGATACCATGGTCGATGGTATCGAAAGCTGCAGAGAGGTCAAGGAGTACTAGGATGGAGGCATGACCTCCATCCCTGGCTCTCCAGAGATCATCGATCAATGCGACCAAAGCGGTTTCCGTGCTGTAGCCAGGCCTGAAACCTGACTGGAAGGGATCTAGATAACTGGTTTCCTCCAAGGACCGCTGGAGCTGAAAGGCCACCACCTTCTCAACAACCTTCCCCACAAAGGGGAGGTTGGAGACTGGACGATAGTTGTTTAGGACGGCTGGATCCAAAGATGGTTTCTTCAGGAGGGGTCTCACCACCGCCGCCTTTAATGTGGGGGGAAAGACCCCCTCCCGAAGGGAGGCGGCAACAACCGCCTGGATCCAGCCCCGTGTCACCTCCCTGCTGTTAACAACCAGCCAGGAGGGGCACAGGTCCAGTACACATGTGGAGGCACTTACAGCTCTCATGGCCTTGTCCACGTCCTCAGGGGTAACAGCTTGAAAATCAATCCAGTGATGTCCTACCAGATTATCCCTTGGTGCCTCAGCTGGTTCTGCAGGATTGGAGTCCAGGTCCGCCCAAAACCGAGCAACTTTATCCGCGAGGAATTGGACGTAGTCCTCAGCTCTGCCCTGCAAAGGATCGCTCGTATCCCTCCTATTTAGGAGGGAACGGGTTATCCTGAACAAGGCGGCTGGGCGCGACTCAGCGGAAGCAATCAGAGAGGCAATGTGTGTTCTTTTTGACGTCCTAATTGCCCGGATGTAGACTCTGATGTTGGATGTTAAAAGTGCTCGGTCCGACTCGGACTTACTGGACCTCCATCGGTGCTCTAGGCATCTCTTTCGGCACTTCATCTCCCGGAGTTCCTCAGTAAACCAAGGGGCCCTCCTGGATCCACTGCCTCAGATCGGCCGTAAAGGCGCAATCCGGTTAAGAGCCTCTGTCGCTGCTGAATTCCAAGCAGCAACCAGAGTCTCCGCCGGACTGCGGGCGAGAGTATCAGGAATAACCCCAAGCTCTGTCTGAAAACCCGACGGGTCCATAAGTCACCTGGGGCGGAACCACCTGGTCGGTTCTTCCTCCCTACAGTGGGGGTTTGGTCTCCGAAAGTCAAGCCTTAGCTTTAGGTACTTTGTTGATAAATACACTTTCTCCCCCATCTTAAACTCTTTTTGAGGAGGCCGCTTTTTATCAGCTTGTTGCTTCTGCCCTTCTCTTGCTTTCACTAGGGCTTTCTTCACATTTCCCCAAGTGGCCTCTAGGAAGTCCATCCACTCCGTAAGAGTTACTGAGCAGGAGGCTCCTTTGGATATTCTGGCATAGGCATGAATTCTATTCATGTGGTTATTTTAAATGGGGTGAACCCAGTGCTATTATGCACTGAATTATTATATGCTACCACTGCAAATGGTAAGAGCTCAGCCCAGTTGGATTGCTGATAGTTAAGTGTTGTGGCCCAGCAGGAGCTGTTGGAGCTGCCACCGGACTCCGACAGTGAGGGGTCCTATGAGTCGGCTTTGGAGGATGTGGAGGACCCTGGACAGGGTTCTGACTCCGAGAAGGGCGCAGAGAGGCTGGTTTGCCACCAGGAGGTGCCTGAGCCTTGGACCAGTGGGGAGAACATTATTGTGAGCTTGGCAGGCTGGATTGCTGCCAAGGCTTATCTGTGCTGGTCTGCTGCCAAGGACTTGTCTGTCTGTTAATAAATTCCGTAAAGTATCTTTGGCTCGGAGTGCTTTGGTGTGGACCAAGCGGGGAGGGGTCAGAACAGTTAACATAACAACATTAAGCCACGACAGTCCAAATTATGGTGTCCCCCCGCCACTTTCTGGTACTGTAGCTCCACTTAAAATTCATAGTGATTTCCTCCCAAGGTCTGGTTGGGCCAGCCACTTGCTGCAGTAGTCCAGAGGTCTTTCCTGACCATTGTTTCACAGAAGTGCACACTTGCCACCTAGCTCTCTATGTCTTTTTTCATCGTTGGCCACCAAAATTAACTTCTGGTCAAGTGTAGGGTCTTTAGGAACTTAAAGTGGCTTGCTTAGCATTGTGACTTCACTGCAAGACTTATGTCTGCAGGCTTTCAGGAATGTAGTTTGTCTCCTTTTCAGATCAGTTACCCCTCATTGTCATTTCTCCCCAATGAGTCTCAAACCATGCGTCTTTTTGCAATGCTTCTTTCAACTGTTGCTTTACGGCATTACCAGGTTTCATAGGGTCCCTCACATCTGTCGTCTCATAGAGACTTGGTTTGCTAGTTCTTTGGAGGGTATAATACAATGAACTATCTCTTCCTGGTGCTCTTATATTGGGTATCCAAGAGAATGCATCTGCTAGGAAGTTCTTTCCTCCCGGAACGTACATCAGTGTGAAGTCAAATCGGTTGAAGTATTAGGCCTATCGCACTTGCTTTGGAGAGACTTTACAGGGAGGGAGCCTCAGAGACTCCAGGTTTTTGTGATCTGTCCACACTTTAAAGTGGATCTTGCTGCCTTCTAGGAACTGCCTCCATGTTAGCAGGGCCCAACGAACCACAAATGCCTCTTTTTCCCACACTGCCCAATGTCTCTCAGTCTCATTTAGTTTGCAGGATGTTTAGGCATAGGGTTGCAACTTTCTCTGTGTATTCTTCTGGATCAGGGCTGCCCCCACTGCCACATCACTAGCATCCGCCTGTATTATGAATGCTTCATCTGGGTTTGGGTATTTGAAGACTGGCTAGGCCACAAAAAGCCATTTGAATTTCTTGAATGCTGCCTGGCATTCTATAGTCCAGTTTAGCAACTGGCTGGATTTGTGCTTCGTTCCTCCTCCCCCTATCTTGAGCAACTCTGTGATCGTCAAGACAATCTGAGAAAATGAAGAAATGAACTGCTCATAGAAATTAGCAAAACCTAAGAAACTCTGCAGTTGCTTTTGAGTTCGAGGGACTTGCCACTCCAAAATGACATTCATCTTCCCTGAATCCATCTCTATTACCTCACATGACACCCAGTACCCTAAGTAGTCCAGACTGGTTTTATGAAACTCACATTTTGACAGTTTGGCATACAGCTTAGCATCCAGGAGTTTCTTAAGCACCTGGTGTGCCAGTTTCACATGCTCCTCCATCATCCCAGAGTAGATGAGGATCCAGGTACACAAGGACCCCCTTATACAAATGATCATGCAACACTTCATTTATTAGTTGCATAAACAAGGGTGATGCTCCCTACAGCCCAAAAGGCATCACTCCAAATTGGTAACATCTCAAGAGGCAGTTAAACATGATCTTCCACTTCTCCCTTTCTCACATGGTAATATGCCTCCCTCAGGTCCAGCTTAGTAAACATTTCCCCTTTGGACAAGTACCCCAGCATGTCTTTCATGAGATTGAGGGGGTACATGTTTTCCATGCAGATTCTGTTGATCCTGTGGAAATGCAAGCACATCCTCAACAACCCATCTTTTTTCTCTTTAAACAACACAAGGACTGCCACTCAGGACTTCACCAGCTTTGTGAAACCTCTGGCTGGATTTTTATTGACAAAGTCTCTTAGTTGGGGATCATTACAAACATCTTAGGCTTAGTGAGCTTTGTGTCACCCCTGGCAAGATCTCAATTGCACCGTCAGTAGGACGATGGGGGGAAGGACTTGGGATTCCTTCTTGCTAAACACTTTAGCAAAGTCTCTGTACTCCTTGGGCATGACAGACTCATGGAGCTCCATTTTGGTAGCCATTCTCATGCACTTGGGCTCCCCCCCCCCGATTGTGGCTGGGACTCTCTATGCTTCTTCACTGTAGGTTTTTGGATTCCCTAGGGTCATCACTAAGCACCCCCTGTCTCTTCCCCAGTAAACTGTTGGGCTCCACTTCAACTATGCCAACCCCAATATCATGGCTTCTGCCATTTTTGAGACCACCAAGAATCAGTCTATTTGTGTCTCCCCATTCTCAGGCTTACCAGCTCAGTCAGATAGGAAACAGACAGCCCTCCTATAATTGAGCCATTGACCTGCTCAAACTTCATGTAGCTTCCTTACTGTTAATCCTAAACTCCTTATTGTCTGCATCAGGTGCATCCTGAGTCTATCAGAGCCATCATGATTCCTCTCACCCCAAAGTTGGGCACTGCAATCTCTACCCAGGCAGGGGCTCCACTTACTGCCATCCTCCTCTTTACTGTCACTTTAGTAAAGAGTCAGCCTGGGCTCTCTGGCAGTCGGAGTTCCCTCCCACTCACTGGTTGGGGGGAGACCTCTATGATTTGGTGTCTTTTCCCTCACCTTCTTTTGCATCTTCTTGGTCTTTGATGGGCTTGGAGCCATTGGGGCCAACATGGGCTTGGGCACTGAACAGGTCAGGGCGTTAAGGCCCTCCTTTCCACATTTGAAGCACAGCTCAGGTTAACAGCTGGGGGTCTCCTTCAAGGTGGAGGATGCAATGGATTTGTGGATGGCTGACAAACCATACTCAATGAGTAGTCTTTAATAGTATTGTTAGGAATGTAATCCTAGTCTTGGGTTGGAGATATATATATATATATATATATATATATGTGTGTGTGTGTGTGTGTGTGTGTGTGTGTGTGTGTGTGTGTGTGTGTTGTTGTTTTTTTTTATTTGTGCTGATAAATAAATAAAGGGAGACTAGTATAGATCTATTTCAAGCTATTTAGCTCTCATCAGCTAGCCATACCCTTACTGGGATTTGAACCTGGGCTATATTGCATACTAGGCATACTAGGCAGAGATCTTAGCCATTAGGCCACAGGCTCTTATCCGTTATCAGCGAAGCCAGGGTGAAAGGTATCTATTAGATTTTTACAACCCCTGGTAAGCCCCAATTATGGGAGGAAGCTAACTGCTTCCATCATCTGTCAATCGGCTCGTCACAAGAGTCCATCACGACAGAAACCCAATATTTTTACTGTTGCCTTTGTTATATTTGTATTTTTTTTATTTGTGCTGATAAATAAATAAAGGGAGACTAGAATAGATCTATTTCAAGCTATTTAGCTCTCATAACGGATAAGAGCCTGTGGCCTAATGGCTAAGATCTCTGCCTAGTATGCCTAGTATGCAATATAGCCCAGGTTCAAATCCCAGTAAGGGTATGGCTAGCTGATGAGAGCTAAATAGCTTGAAATAGATCTATACTAGTCTCCCTTTATTTATTTATCAGCACAAATTAAAAAAAACACAAATATAACAAAGGCAACAGTAAAAATATTGGGTTTCTGTCGTGATGGACTCTTGTGACGAGCCGATTGACAGATGATGGAAGCAGTTAGCTTCCTCCCATAATTGGGGCTTACCAGGGGTTGTAAAAATCTTATATATATATATATATATATATATATATATATATATATATATATATATATATATATATATGTGTGTGTGTGTGTGTGTGTGTGTGTGTGTGTGTGTGTGTGTGTGTGTGTGTGTGTATGTATGTATGTTATATTTATGCTGATAAATAAATAAAGGGAGACTAGTATAGATCTATTTCAAGCTATTTAGCTCTCATCAGCTAGCCACACCCTTGTTGGGAATCGAACCTGTGCTCTCTTGCCTCTTAGGCAGATGTGTTAACCATTGAGCTACACAGCTCGACTCCTTATCAGCCAGCCAGGGTGAGAGGTATATATTTAAAGTCACAACCCCTGGTATGCCCAAATATGGGAGGAAGAAACCTTGGAGTCCTAGTGGACGATCACTTGAATACTAAACCATATGAAGAATGTCTACAGGTTTGGGGTTTGGCTAGTCTAAAGAAAAAAAGAATCAGGGTGCATTGATAACACTATTCCAGTATTTGAGGGGCTGCCACAAAGAAGAAGGGGTCAAATTATTTTCCAAAACACCAAAGGGCAGGACAAAAAACAATGGTTGGAACTAATCAAAGAGAGAAGCAACCCGGAATTAAGGACAATTGGACTACAGAAATCGTGGGCACTCCATCACTGGAGGTTTTTAAGAAGAGACTAGACAGTCACTTATCTGAAATGATATAGGTTCTCCTGCTTGACCAGGGAGCTAGACTAGAAGACATCCAAGTCTATTCTATTCTATCCTATTCCATTCCCGTCAAGGCTGCTTCACTTAATAACCAAGAAAGAAACCACTCAACTCCATTTTGCAGAATTAAGAGTACTTTTACTTTACTTATCTCCACAGCTGTCTGGTGGGAGACATCTTCAAAAATCATCATCAGGTTGGTATGCCAGACAGTTGGCCTTGGTGGAAAACTCCCCTTCTTGTCACATGCGCAGAAGATGGTGAGAACAACTCCCAATTAACAGTCCTCCTGTACAGATTATTTACCTCACCCAAATACCATGCCCTCCCTCCCCGTTTGCAAGCAGCAAAACAGAGGCTGACATCTCCATTCCATTCCAATCCAATCCAATCCAATCCATTCCATTCCATTCCATTCTATTCTATTCTAGGATTTCTTATTCTCCTTTCTCTTTCTGCATCTTCCTTTCTAATATCTTCTGACCTTGTTCTGCCAGTTAGTCCTCAGCTAATTATACTGCCCTTTGATCTATTTTTGGGTTGTTTTCTTGTTTTCACTTTGGTAGGAAGTCCCTGTAGAAACTGTTCTAAAATTGCTTCCTCTACCACTTTTTTTTTTGCTTCTTTCATCTGGCTTCAACCATTCCTTACCTAAGTTTTTCAATCCTGCTACAATTCACAAATTCCTTCACATTTGTTACACATTCTATACACAGGTCCTAAACTTCTGCCATCTTTGTGCAGGGAGTGGTGTTTCTATATAGGGTTCTGACTTTAACATGGAAATAACCCATTATTTATTTTGCTAGAAGTTACTATAAGCTCTCAAAGTCTTTAACCATGGGGTATTCCATTTACTCTGAGGCCATTTACAAGATATAACTCTTTCAGTATCTTCTTCCTCTGGGATTGTTATGTTTTTCCTCTTTTATACTTTCTGACAATCTTAGATGTAAATGTGACCCTTCTGGTGACTGCACCCCTTTATCAGTACTGTCAAATCTTCTCTTCTTGCCACTCCTTCACTGTTTTCACATTTTAACTTATCTTTCCTCTCCTGCCAAAGCCATTCTTCTTTATTAATCAAAGACTTTTCAGTCTCTATCTGAGGAGAGTTTAGTGGAAATTTTGATGTTACTAAATGATTGTGCTCGTTTCCTTACTATTCCATATGCTAGCATCCAATGATTCCTTTTATAATTACTTTGTGATTTTGTTATATATGACTAATTTATATGATTATCTAGAAAGAGCTATTTAACAGTTACAGTTGAGAACTGATCAGAAATTTTTATAATTTTTAAATTGTTTCTATAAGATGCTGCTTATTCCCATAAGATGCTGCTTAAAGTCAGAGCAGATAAAACTGATTTGTTTGTAGTTCTCAACTGTAATTGCTGAGGAGCTAACAGAAATACTAACTCTCCCTAATTAAAGAAGATGGAAGATAAGATATATTTTACATCTGGAATCTAAAATGCCATCGTATGCTCCCGATCTCTGACCAATGAAGGAATTTTTCAATGTGTTTTTGTTCTCTTTAAAACAATTGTTACCTCCCTAGTCTGGACTTGCTGTTTCTCTTTGGTACTTACAAAATTCCAAGCACAAGGAAATGCTAATGTTTTTAAATCCGATTCCATTTTTTTCCTGCCTGTAATCTTAGCAGTTTAAATATACCCAGATGCTACCAGTTAATTTGCCTAATATTTTTCTTTGACAATAAGATGACTGTCATTTCTTTTCCATTGAATATTTCAGCATAATCTAAATATTTCATATTTAGAAATACTGATGATATCACAAACTTTTAGATGGAAATGAAATTACAGGTAACAATTAATGTTACAGTGGTGACCATTATAAAGGCATGGATGCTATAAAGTCTGGCACAATGGTGGACTTATTTTTCATAAATGCTGTTGAGATATGGCTTCCTTATATCACCCCTGCAGCAATATACTTCTGTTATGTCTAAATACTTATTTAAAATAGGCTCAAGGATTAAGATTCATAATGGTTAAATTCCAAAGAATTGTATAGAACGCAAATAGTAGCTATTGAAAATCTTCATATAAAAGCTTGAATGAGACCTTGCACAGTGCCATAATTAAACAGACAGGATACATATTTTCATGCTTTTGTTCTTCCAAGAGGATGTGCAGGTCAACACACATCCGGAAGAAAGATTTGGGATTTATCTAGCAAAACAGTTTAGGAAATAGAGAATATCTAGCACAGAAGCAGAATACACTTTTTAAATGTGGAAATAATTCTTTATATCCAGTTTTGGCAACTTTCTACAATATTAATAGGCAATGCCAGTACAAATCAACATAGCTAGCCGTAAGGGTCCTATTTAGAATATTACTTTAGTGACTGTGAGGAATTTTCAGCATCAAGGCTTCTGTTTATATCTATGACTTGGAAACGGAAAAGCTTGGTTGTCTAAACAGACTCTGTAAACTTGCCCAGAACAATCAGATTACTATTGCTTTTAAAGCATATTTGACATACATCAATGTGAAGGATTGAAATCAGGGCGGCTATGTATTCATTTGGAAAGCAGCTGTAGTCACACAGACAAGTCTATCCCTTCCATCCATCCACGCACCCGTCCCTCAGGCCTTCACCCATTCCTTCAAAACTGTTCTCACAGGCATGTTCTGACAGGCCTGGGGCTAAAGAGCTGTTGCCCCCGTCTCGAATGGTATGACTGTTGTGCGTTTTAAATTATGCATTGTTATGCTTTGTTTTTTAAACTTTTTGTCTGTATCCCCCTTCCCTGGATTGAGTTGTGAGCCGCCCTGAGTCCTCTTCGGGGGAAAAGGGCGGCATATAAATACAATAAACTGAACTGAACTGAACTGACTGATTCAAGCCAATGGTCAAGCAGCCTGGCTAACTGAGTCACAATCTGGTGTTTTCAAGAATGTGATGACATCTAGAAGCAGCCTCAACCCACCCGGTCTTTTGGGTTTACAGAAGCAAATGCTAAGACAGAGTGGGGAAAGGGGTGTATACAGCAGGAAAGATAAAAGCAAATGGCTTATAGGCAAGAAATGGAGGTTGCATCTGCAGATTGGCAGCTCTTATAAGCAGACAAGAGGACTTTCATTCAACTGCCAGGACTACAAGCTACAGTGAGCAACATATCTTGGTTGGAGCCCTGCATGGAGCTTGGAGCTTTGTCTGGATTTCAGTAGTGACTAGAAAAGGAGCAATCACACTGAAACAGTACCTCATCTCAGCTAATGCAAGAACATTTGGAAAAAGAAAAGGTTGTAGGTGAAAGACTTTGAGAGTCATGTTTGAAGCAGTAAGTATTAAAGTACTGAATATTAAAGACATATCCATGTGACAAGATCACCTTGCAAGGTCCTAGAAGAATGTGGTTGACCAAAGCAATAGACTGCTGTTGGGGAAACCATGTGCCTCAATAAAGTATTTTGTACAGATGTGCTATAGCAGTGATCTCCAACCTTGGCAACTTTAAGACTTGTGGACTTCAACTCCCAGAGCTGACTGAGGAACTCTGGGAGTTGAAGTCCACAGGTCTTAAAGTTGCCAAGGTTGGAGACCACTGTGCTACAGTGTGGTGTGTCCAGTCCTTGGAGAGTAAAGAACCCTCACAATTAAATGTGATTTCCTAGTATTCCAATTTTATTCCAAGTTATATTTCTCATTTACTTGGAAATCTTATTCATTTAAACCTATAGTGCCAATGTTTTAAGTCTTTATCACTGGTGATTCAAAGTGGTAATTTTTATTTTATTTCTTTAAAAAAAAACACAAATATTTCATCATTTGTCAATCATTAAGACATTGAAGTACAATTTTTGTGTGTGTGCCCCTCCCTCTCTCCACCCCCCACCCCCCTCCTCCTTCCCCCTCCCCTGACTTCCCAGAACCCGTACACGGTATGGATTTTTAACTAACACATTCTAAAATCTATTGAGAAAAAAGAAATAAAGAAATTAATGACATTCTACATTGACCTTAGCTTCTTCTTACTGAACTAACTTTTAACCGTTTAAATCATTTCTGATCTTAAGCATAGGCTAACTGGAATTTCTTGGTCCCGTATTTATTTTGTATACACTCAATCCATTTTTTCCAGTCTCGTTTATATATCTCATTTGAATGATCTTTGAGATATGCCGATATTTTAGCCATCTCGGCTAGGTTTGTTACTTTCAATGTCCATTCTTGGATTGTAGGCAAGTCTTCCTTCTTCCAATATTGCGCCACCAACAGTCTTGCTGCAGTTATCAGGTGCAGAATCAAATTAGTCTCTACCACTGTAAAGTCAGTACATATACCTAGTAAAAATAACTGAGGAATAAACTTTATCCTTCTTTTAAAAATATTTTGCATGACCCACCATATTTTTATCCAGAATGCCTTAACCTTTTGGCAGGTCCACCATATATGATAATATGTAGCATCGAGAGAACCACACCTCCAACATTTAGGCTGTACATTCGGATACATAGAAGCCAACTTTTTAGGATCTAAATGCCATCTATAGAACATCTTGTAAAAATTTTCTCTCAGATTTTGAGCTTGTGTAAATTTCACATTTCTTACCCAGATTCTTTCCCATGTATCCAACATTATTGGTTCCTCAATATTTTGAGCCCATTTTATCATACAATCTTTAACTAACTCTGTTTCCGAATCCATCTGTATTAATACATTATATATCCTCTTTATATGCATTAAGCTTTGATCTCTTATTTGTTTAAACAGATTATCCTCAACTTGGATAAAACCAATTTTTTGATCTATTTTCCACCTAGCCTGTAATTGCCCATACTGGAACCATGTTTGAACTACCTTCTCCTCTTTTAATACCTCTAAAGATTTTAATTGTAATACCCCCCTTTCCGAGGTAAGAAGCTGTCTGTAAGTAATTCTGTCCTGTTTTTGTGCTGTATTCATATTTTCAATTGCGTGTCTAGGAATTGCCCACATGGGTATCTTGTCATTTAATTTATATTGGTATTTCTTCCAAACCCGCAATAAAGCATTTCTTAAAATATGACTTTTAAAATTCTTATCCAATTTTTTGCTGAATAACAGGTAAGCATGCCAACCAAATACCAGATCGTGTCCCTCAATATTCAATATTCTATCATTGGTTAAATGAGTCCAATCACTAATTACAGATAATGCCACTGCATCATAATATAGTTTTAAATTAGGTAGTTTCAATCCTCCTCTCTCACGTACATCTTGCATTATTTTCATCTTTACCCTCGGCTTCTTTCCTGCCCACACAAATTTGTTGATACCCTTCTGCCATTCTAAAAGATTCACATCTTTTTTAAGTATAGGTAACATTTGGAAAAGAAATAAAAATTTTGGTAAAATGTTCATTTTCACTGCCGCTATCCTACCCAGCAAAGATAAGTGCAATTTCTCCCATTTTTTCATCTCTGTCTGTATGCTATGCCAAAGTGGTTCATAATTATGCTTATATAATTTCCCATTTGAAGTTAAAATGTTAACTCCAAGATATTTGACTTTTTTAACTACCTCACATCCTAGCATCACTCCTAATTCTTCCTTTTGTTTAATATTCATATTTATAGCTAATTTTTTGGTTTTTCCTAAATTTATTTTAAAGCCAGACACTTGACCATATTGATTAATCGTATTCATTAAAACCATACTGGATACCTGCGGTTGTTCCAATATTATGACCAAATCATCCGCAAAAGCGCGCACTCTATATTCTTGCTGCCTAATCTTGATCCCTTTCAAACCATCCAAGCCCCGTATTTTATTCAACAATACTTCCAAAGTTACAATAAACAATAATGGGGACAAAGGACAGCCCTGTCTTGTACCTTTTCCAATTTGAAAAGAGTCTGTTAAACTTCCATTGACTATGATTTGTGCTGTTTGCTGTTGGTATATTGCTTTAATTGAGTGTAAAAAAATATCTCCTATCTGCATTTTTTGCAGTATCTTCAGCAGAAATTGCCAGTTAACTCGATCAAAGGCCTTCTCAGCATCCAAAAATATAAACGCAGCAGGGATCTGGTTGTTCTTTCCCAAATATTCTAATGCATTAATAATTAGTCTGACATTACTTTTCATCTGTCTCCCTTGTATAAAACCTGTTTGGTCCGTATGTATCAATTGTTGAATGACCAACATTAACCTATTTGCTAATATTTTAGTAAAAATTTTATAATCTACATTCAGTAATGAAATAGGTCTATAATTTTTGGGTTGAGTAGTATCTTGATCTTCTTTGGGTATCAAAGATATAAACGCTGTCTTCCAAGATGGAGGGACTTTACCTTCCGTTTGAATCATATTAAATAATTCTCTAAGAGGTTCTACCATTTCTAACTGTAAGTTTTTATAGTAAACCGCTGTCAAGCCATCTGTACCTGGTGCTTTCCCTGACTTTAATTGCTTAATTACCTGCAGGATTTCCCCCGAGGTTATTGGTTGATTCAATTTTTGCCTGTGTTCTTCTCTAACTGATGGTATTTTCTCTTTGTCTAAATATTTGTCTATGTCTAAACCATTAATTTTATCCCCTTTATACAGTTCTGTAAAAAATTTCCAGAAAGCCTTTTGAATCTCTTCCTGTTGAAACACCTCCTTCCCTCTGTAAATCAGTTTAGATATATTTCGAGTTTTCCTTTTTTTCCTAATCTGATAAGCTAACCATCTGCCAGGTTTGTTTGCATTACAAAAAGTATTGTGTTTTGCATATAATAAATTAGTAGCTACCTGGTCAGAGATCAACATGTCAAATTGAGATTTTAATATGTTAATAGCTTCCTTAACCTTTGTATCGTCTGGGTTCATTGTTAACTCCAGCTCTTTTCTCTTAATTTCCTCTTCCAGTTCTGTTCGTTTTAACCCTTGCTTATTTCTATGTGTTTTATTTATATTCATCAAAACTCCTCTCATATACGCTTTGCTTGCATCCCATACAAATTCCATAGATGTACCCTTATTCATATTCAAAACAAAATATTCAGATAGTAATTTTTTACAATCATTAATATACTTTTCATATCTAAATAAGTTTTCATTCAATCTCCAAGACCTTCTTGCCTGCACTACCCTTCCCAACTCCATCCAAACTGGGTTATGGTCCGAAAGGACCCTAGCCGCAATCTTTGTTTTCTTGACCCTAGAAAGCAAATCATTAGTGGTTAGAATAAAATCAATCCTTGAAAGGGATTGATGCCTGTCCGAGAAGAAAGTGAAGTCATATTCCTCTGCATTTCTTTCTCGCCAAATATCTCTCAATTCAAAATCATCCATAATGTCAAAGAAAGATTTGGGTAACTTTGCTCGCATCTTGGTATTTAGGCGGGAAATCTTCTTATCTCTCTTAGTGTCTATCACTCCATTCCAGTCACCCAATAGTATACAGGAACTATAGTCCCACTGTGCTAATTTAGCATGAAGATTTCTATAGAATCTATCTTGCTGTTGATTGGGAGCATAAATTCCCAAAAGTAATGTCTTTTTCCCTTCTAAGATTAAGTCTAAAGCAATACATCTTCCAAAGGGATCTGCTTCTATTAATTCAGCTTTCATATCTTTTCTTAAGTATACAACTATACCATTCTTCTTTTCCATAGCAGAAGCTGCAAAATGTTGACCAAGTTTTGAGTTGATCAAATATTTTTGATCAGTTGACTTGATATGAGTTTCTTGCAAACAAATTACATCGTTCTTAAACTGTTTGAGATAATGAAATATTTTCTTCCTCTTCTGTGGAGAATTCAGTCCGTTGACATTCCATGTTAAAATCTTAGTTGTCATCTTTGGTTGGTTGAAGCATATTTAGAGCTTCCTGCATGGCCTGTTTAACCTTAGGTCTAGCTCCTCCCACTGCTTCCAGATTTGTTATTGTAGTTCCTTGATCGATGGCCGATGATTGTTGATGCTGTTGCTTTTTAGCTTGTTTCTCCATACGTCTAGTAGTCATGCGGCTAGGTCTTGGTTCCATAGCACCTTGCACTTCTAGGGAAGAGAGATGCTCCATCTTGTCTGGTGGTTGTGTAGTTTGCTGTCTATCCTGTCCTTCTTGTGGTCTTTCTCTAGGTCCAGATGGTGCAGGGTGTCCGGCCTTCAATATATTATAATAAAAATCTCGGGCTTTCCATACAGAGTTGAGGCGGTACCTTTGCTTATCAAATGTAAATATGATGCCAAATGGTGCATCCCATCTATACTGTATCTGACGATTTCTGAGTTCTTCAACCAAAAAAGCGTAGTCTCTCCTGGCTCTTAACATTTGAGGTGGTATCTCTTTCAAAACAGCCAGGTCTTGACCGCCAATTTGAAGCTTAGTGTTATAAGATGCTTGCAGTACCATATTTCTAAGCTCTCTTGTAGTAAAATATATAACAATGTCTCGAGGAAGCTGCTTCTGCTTTGCCAGCCAGGAGTTAACGCGGTAAGCTTTGTCAATTTGCCAGTCTAGGTTGGTCCCTGGTCTTCCCATCAGGCGGTCAAAAGCTTCTGATAGGATCTGTTTCAGGTTCTCCTGTTTCTCCTCACGCAGCCCCCTTACTCTTAATGCGAACTCCATTTGTCGGTACTGTATCATAATAATTTCTTTTTCAGCATTTTCCACTTTTTGTTCCACCACCTCTATTTTCAATGTCAAGTTAGCATTGGCATCATTAAGAACCTCTAGAGTATCTTCCATTCCAGAAATATGTTCTGTTAATACAGTTACAAGTCTCAGCATGTCGTCTCTAATTTTACCAACCTTAGCATCAAATTTCTCATACAGCTCCTGTTTAAGTCCTTTTATTTCACTTTTAATTTCTTCTTTCATTTCTTTTATTTCCTCTTTTCTCTCCTGCTTTACCACCTCTCTATTATCTCTAAACTTATCTTCCATTTTAATTGTCTGTGCATTAAGAGCCTCGCTTAGATTACTCAGGAAAAATTCTTTCGTTAACACATCCCCAGCAGGGGGCCTAGGAAGCGGAGGCTGCAGCTTTGTGCCAGGCACTGAGGATGTGCCCCTGGAAGTAGAGGGTGACGACTTCAAGTTAATATTTGGTTTTGAGGCCATTTCAAAATTTATCTGCCTGCAGTTAATAAAACTCTATTGCCTGAATATGCAGCTTTAAGTAAAGAGGCTGAGTTCCCCTTTTATTTTGAAGTTTAAGGCTTGGCAAAACTTTCAGTGAGTAAACATTGTAACAAGACCGTTCAGCAGATTCATCACCATTTAACTTCCATATAAGCAAGGTTAATGAAGGGGTAAAATTCTTGTAGAAATGAAACTAATTAAAAAGCTTCTGCTGGCCTATTGTGAAACCAAAACATATGATAAGCAATCTCTTTTGTTTTGAATTCTTGTGAGGATCAACAAAAAGTGTTCATTATTACCGGAGAAACCAGCCTGCTCGGCGCCATTTTAAAAGCCTCTAAGTAAATAATTTTTCGGAGGAGAAAAAGAAAAGAAGCTAAAATGTTGATAAACAATTATTGTCCACGCAAACGGATTCAGCTCGTGATAAGATTAAATCAAACAAAACTTTGAACAGAGTGGGGGAGACCTACTTTGTCCTGCACAAGGCAGTTTGAAGTTCCCAGCACGGACAGCCGATCTGCCTTGGGCTAGCCCCCCTTTCCCTGCAAGCACAATAGCTGCAAAAATCGAAGAGCATTTGCCAGCAAAACAGTTTCTTCTTTCCTTCTTGCCTGAAGGATAAGAAAACCTGATAAGACGTCAGATGGAAGATCCTCTAAACAGGTACATAGCCAGGAATTCGAAGGCAACTGATTTTTTGCTGCCACCACCAGCAGGCTCCTCCCAGGAAGCATTTATCACTGGTGATTGACCTGAGTTCAGACAGACTTGTAGGCATTGCTTTGAAAGTTTTTTTTTTAAATTTTGTTTTGCTTATTGTTTTCAAAACAGAATGAATCACTGAATACTGCTCTTTTTTTTCAACAGAGTAGAGATTTATATTTATCTCATTTTTGTGAATAACTACAATCTTTGTATTGCTGTGGTACTCCACTTTTTCCATTTTATTTTATCCTTAACTTGTAATAAGATGGCTAAGTGTATGTATTGCTTTTAGATATATTATTACTGAGTGCAGAGATAAATAATTGTTCAGCTTTTTATGTACTATAGAATATGGATTGTCTGTAATTATATGGCATCAAATCACTAAATTGTTCTAATCAGGTACTATTTTCATAGATGGTGCTTATAATGCGCTTTTTCAAACATGTCCTTTGCATTAGTGGACATACTTTACTTGGCAACTCACATATATTTAGCAGATAATTTCCCTATGGACATTCTCCCTCTCACACCTCTGTCTGATTTGCTTTTGGCCCTCCTCACTGTCAACCCTTAAGCTAGGTGGGTTTTTAGGAGTGGCTGGAAAAATGGTAATGCCACTGCTACTAAGTTTAAGACTTCTATTTACAAGGCAAGAGTTATAGCCATTCTGCTATTATAGCAGTTAAGGTCAAATCTAAAAAAGAAAGAAAGAGGGAAGCAAGTAAGAAGTATTTGTTTAAAAAATAAGCTGTTTTACTTGCATTGTTCTGTGTTTTAAGGCTTTAAAATTGTTGAATTAAATAAATATAGACAACACATATTCACATACAAGTATTTCTCATTTCTCTCTCTCTTCAACACATATTTATACTTTCTTTCTACTTATGGAAAGAAAAGTGATTGGTTACTGGTTTACTAGTAGAAAGGCACAACCCATGGGATTTATTTATTTGATTTATGTGGACCCTATCTCAAATACATTATGCTTTATATTAAATATTAAATATTATTTAATATTTATATTAAAACCACAATAAAATTGGAATTGTGCAATGAAAGAACATTGTAGCCTAGAGTCTGGACTGAACATCTTGCAAAGTGTTTCAGTCTAAACAAGGTTTTTTTACACTGTCTTAGAGGCAAGGTGGCATGACCACAGGACATAAACAACCGAAATGGCAAATGCAGATATGCATTCTGTCTCTTTTTTTCAGGATTGCGAAAGTTGTCGACTGAACTTAGTTTCTTTAGAGTTATTCCATTTTCCATAAAACTATGGATAATTTCCAAAGTACCCTGCATTTGCTTGGCATTCAGAATTCAACTGTTTCTTATCCATGCCTATAAAAACCACTGATCTTTCAATACTACATTTAAGTAAAACCTAACAAAAGTTATAGTGTGTATATATTCCATTCACTTTTATTAAATTGAAGAGGGATTAAGCACATGGAAATCAATGGGAATTAAAGATACAATGGCATACAAGCTTTTATTTTGGTTTCTGTATATATTTCCTAGAATCCCTCAGCCTTCACCATAAGCATAATGATAGAATAACTAGAAACTTATCCAAATATTTGGACAGGATACAATGCCATATTTTGAAGAGGCAGTTTCCCCCTCTATGTGCTGTATTATTTAGCATTCTAGCTCTACCCTGAGTGAGTTCTTGTTCTGACCCAGCATTTGCAAGTAATTATAAGTTGTTTACTTGAAAATAAAACAAACCCCTTTTCAAACAGTCTTTTATTCAAGTGGATAAACAAAAAAACAAATATAATTAGTCCCAACAAACCTGGTTCTGACCAAGGAATCTCAATTGTTTGCTGTATACTATAAAATGAACAGTTGTCTGTGACAACCAGCCACTCCCAAACTCCCACTATTTATTTCCCAGCCAGAGAAGGGCTGGCTAACATCTACATCTGCTTTTCCCTGAGGGCCAGCTCTTTGCTTTCCTTTGCTCTCCTCTCCTTTCCTCTCTATGCATACCCACATCTGGGATGGGCCTCATACGTTCCGCCCCCTCACTGAGCTCAGGCCCCAAAGACATCTGCCTCTCCACCTGGGGGAGGATGGAAGGCCTGCCTCTGTCTCTGATGCTGTTTCCTTATCAGAGCCTTCCAAAGGTCTGAAGCTGGCTCTCCCTCAACTTCCTCCTCATCTGCCTTTGCTGCTAGCTCTGCTGACAGCTGACCGGTCACAATACTTCTGAAGTTGTCTGAAGAAATGAAAATCAGAAAACCAGGCTTGGCTTGGCACCTCATAGGCATCCTGCCATCAAAGGTTAGTGTGGGGGAAAGGTAGATGGGCAATAAAGCTGTGTATATGTGATGGGAAATAGGAAGGGGGGAATGACAGGTGATAAAGACCAGAGAATCTCAGAACCAGTTTATACCAGCATCCATGGCCAACCACCCTGAGAAAGTATGTGGATTCCCCCAAAACATCTCAGGAAGTTCTGATTGGCTAAAGGCAGACTGGTCACAAAAGAAGGGCTAGGATGAGGGGAAACTTTTCTGTATCTTTTGAGCATGGGAAGCCCAGAGCTCATCCAACTTTACTGCAGTCAACATTTTTTTAGTAAAAGAACCTTTTGCTTCAACCAAATGGAGCTGAGGATCTTTCTTTCCTAAGAGATCAGATTGGGGGAGGTCTGACAAAAACATAGACAAACCTTTGTTGAAAAGGGTGAAGCCTTCCTCACTTTTCAAAGCTGCATTATTTCTCCCAGCCATTGAGATATTATCATCATCAATAATAATTTCCTGAATTCTTGAATGGGAGGATAATTATTTTGTCTATTATCTCCTTTTTTTGTTTTTGCCTCCTCCATATATTAAAATGAGATTTTTTTAAAAAAAGTTCAGAAAATTTAATATATGAAGGACCTCAGTGAATATCTTCATACAATGGAAAAGATTTTGTTTCTGAAATTCAAAACCAGAGGAGGTCAGAATGGTTAGAGAGAGAACCTTTATCTTACTTTTACCTTCTTTGGGAATATGGAAGAGCCGAGGTGGCGCAGTGGTTAGGGTGCAGTACTGCAGGCCACTTCAGCTGACTGCTATCTGCAGTTCAGCGGTTCTAATCTCACGGCTCAAGGTTGACTCAGCCTTCCATCTTTCTGAGGTGGGTGAAATGATGACCCAGACTGTGGGGGCGATATGCTGAGAGAGGCTTAGAGAGGGCCAAAAGCCCTATGAACTAATGAACTAGTCTAATTGCTATTGCTATTGCTATAAAGTCACAAGACCAGTTCAAGACATAGTATGGAACTCACAGCTAAATTTTTGTATGTCTATCATTTCTGAATAAATCTTATAACAGGTAGCAGCAGCATCACCAAATTGTCTAGCTAGGTATTCTGACACCATCAGTGGTGGGTTTCAAATTTTTTTAGAACCTCTTCTGTAGGTGTGGCCTGCTTTGTGGGAGTGGCTTGCCAGCCATGTGACCAGGTGGGAGTGGCTTGCAAGCCATATGATCGGGTGAGCATGGCCAACTTGTAAAATGTGGTGAAAATCACTTAACAACACTCTTGCTTACAACCAAAATGTTGGCTCAGGAACTCTAGCATTGAAGTGTGCAAGTCTTAAAGCTGTCAAATTACAAGACCCTTGCACCCCTAACCCTTTAGAAAAAAAACCCAGGAGTGTTCAAACTTGACAGCTTTAAGACTTGTGGACTTCAACTCCCAGAATTCCTCATCTCATTCTTCATTTTGATGATGTGCAGACGGACAGGGGGAGGGAGCTGGAACCGGTTCTAAACAGCACTGTAGATTTGTGGAACCTCTTCTATAGAAGAGGTTAGAACTGGCAGGAACCCACCCTGGACACCATGTAAGCATCAGCTTTCACTTTTCCCACTAAAGTAACCTGGGACAGTAAAAAAAAGTAAGAAAGCCATTCTTCCATGACTTTCAGCTTGGGTATACTGTAAACCTGCCAGAATTGTGCTCCTCATTATGGATGAAGAAAATATTAAATATATCCATAAAGCCATACTGTGGGCATTCCAGTTGAGGAACATGGTTTCACAAATGGTAAGACCAACAGTTCAGATGACTTTGAAGGGGAAATATTGCAATCAAGATCTTCTGAAAAAAGACTTCCTGTCAGTGCAGTCATAACTTTCTTGCCTATAATATATAGGAAACATTAAGTGATTAATCTACATGTGAGTAAGAGACTGCCCCATATCCATTCCGGCAATTTGATAATGTAACCAAATAGAAGCTCATTAGTCTAGTCGTTGTCATTTGCTCTGTGTTCCTTCTCACTAGAGATCCTGGAGAACAAATCTGGGATGCAACCTGCAAACCATCATATTTTCCCACTGAATTATGCTTCTCTCCACTCTGTACTCCATGGCCTAGCTCTTAGGAATCTAAATTGAAAACAGTGTGTAATTTATGCAGTTGCTTCAGGTTCTGCTGCTATCCAGATAGCAGTTAAAATGGGGAGAGCATTTTAAAGAATTCTTTGTACCTTTATAATAATAATTTTAAAAATCCTCTGTACCTTTATAATTCCTTCTGATAAAGCAAACTCAGTGTTGAACATAAATGGATCATATATCATTTAAACTGATTTTATTAGTTCAGTGTGAAATGTTAATTGCTCACATTACTGACAAAACGATGCTTGCAGAAATTACAAATTCATATTTTACACTTTGCAAATTAATAAGAAATAGAATTTCAACATGAAAATTAAGGAATGATTAGTTTTAAAATATGTTGTCCCCCCCCTTTCTTTCTCACTCTCTCTCTTTCTCACTCCCAACCCCCAAACACACACACACACACACACACACACACAATTATTCTAAATTTTAATCATGTTCTTCTTAGAAATCTTTCAGCTCATTCATGGGAACTATAGGATTTCTATTATATTCATTGTTAGGTTTTTGTTTCTTGGGTACCAAATTTGAAAAAAAAACATTCCCCAAACATGTATCTATTTTAGCTACAATCCCATCCATATTAATGTTGGTTTTAGCTCCACTATCTCAGTAGGGCTTTTGTCTGAATTTTATATCTATAGAATATCAAGATAACTATTCCCATGAACTGTTAACACTGAATTTAGGAACTATTTCATATTATGCTAATAAATAAATGCCTAAATATTAATACTTCAATGTAATTTTGAGCCTTTGGCCCTTACTGCTTGATTGCCTTTTGTTAAAGCAGGCAAGAACAATGGGAATTGATTAAAAGGATAGGTTTGTTTTTTTACTTGCATTCCCACCTAGAACCCTGTAGAACTATGTCAGTATCTTAGTGATAATTTTTATTATAGAAATTTATGTCATGAAGTTATTTCTTTTATTCATTAAAACTGTTATGTTTCTGCAGTATAGTCCAGATCTATTAAAATGAAAAGAAATAACTGTACTGATTCCAATAAAAACTGGCCTGTTCCGTTTTGGATCCAGTGCTTATGATATGAAAGAGGATTCTATGGCTTTGCTATGGTGAGACTGGATGTATTGAAATGGGGATGCTACAGTATCTGATACTTTTTATCAGAAGGCTTATGTGTGTGTCTAACCTGTGAATGTGCAAAAACTGGTAGCTTAGCTAGCAATTTGATGTAACTAATGTGGAATCATGTCAAATTGGGTTATATGGGTAATACTAATGCAAACACCCATTGGGGGAAAAATAATTCTAGAAATAAACCACTGGCTAAAGGGTTGGTATTGCCAAGAGACCTTTGGCCTCCTGGACCATGGTTTGTATTTCCTATACAAAGGACTCTTGGGAAGGGATGGGCTGCACCTCACAAAAACAGGGGGAAATGCACTTGGACTGGCGCAATACATCAGAAGGGCTTTAAACTAAAATTGAGGAGGCAGGGTGACTGATCTTCAGTGTTCTGGCCCAGCAGGAGCCATTGGAGTGCCACCAGACTCCAACAGTGAGGGCCCTATGAGTTGGCTTTGGAGGATGTGGAGGACCCTGGACAGGGTTCTGACTCCGAGCAGGGCGCAGAGAGGCTGGTTGGCCACCGGCAGGCGCCTGAGCCTTGGAAAAGTGGGGAGGAGACAAGGGAGTGTGATCCGGACGTCAGCAGTGGGGAGGAGCCAAGGGAGTTGTTCCTAGATGCCCGGCACCAGAAAGCTAATAGGCGTAAAGAACAATTACGCAGTTACAGGAGATAATTGCACTCAGCTGGTGGTAATTAGGCTCCTCTCCAGACTATAAAGGAATGCTTGTGCACATAGCCCTTTTGCAGAAGCCAACACATTAACTAATGTTGGAGAACATTATTTGTGAGCTTGGCAGGCTGGATTGCTGCCAAGGCTTATCTGTGCCAGTTTGCTGCCAAGGACCTGTCTGTCTATTAATAAATTCTGTAAAGTATCTTTGGCTTGGAGTGCTTTGGTGTGGAATGAGGGGGATCAAAACACTTCAGTATATCTAGAACACAAAACCAATCATAAATCCCAAGAAAACAAACCAAACAATGAGGTAGGGAGTAATGAGAAAAAAGAAAAGCTCAAACAACAAGTAGGAGATAGCAATAACAATAAAAGATTTATATACTGCTTCACAAAGCTTTGCAGTCCTATCTAAGCGGTTTATAGTGTCAGCATATTACACCCAACAATCCGGGTCCTCATTTTACTGACCTTGGAAGGATGGGAGCAGGGGTGGGTTTGGTCGGTACTACTGCCGGTTCGCTTGTGTGTGGGCTTCACGCATGCATGCACAGTACAATTAAAATTGTTCTGTGCATGTGCAGAACTGAAAAACAAGATGGCAGCACCAATGGCGCCAACCAGGGAACCACCAAACTACTATCGGTTCGGCTTGAACTGCTGGGAGCCCACCGCTGGAGCGGAGGCTGAGTCAACCTTGAGCCTGGTGAGATTTGAACTGCCAAATTGCAGACAGCGAGCAGCCAGCAGAAATAGCCTACACTACTGCATTCTAACCACTGTGCCACCAAAGCTCATGTAATGGGCATAAAAGTTTTAAATGTTTATGTACAAATGCTTCCTCAAAGCTTGGAGAACAAACAGGGTGAATTAGAAGCAACAGTACAGGAGGGAAGGTATGACATAGTTGCCATTACAGAAACCTGGTGGAATGAAACCAATGACTGGAATGTATGGATACAAATTGTTCAAAATAAACAGAGCTACAAAAAGAGGCGGTGGAGTTTCACTATATGTAAGAGATCATTAGCTACGGAAAAGCACACGATCAAAGAGAAAACCATTCTAGAATGTCTATGGATCAAATAAAAAGGGGAAAAGTGACATTGCCATAGGTGTATATTACAGGCAACCCAACCAGTCAGCTAGATGACCCTTTAGCCAACCAGTTAACAAATGTATGTAGGAAGCATATCACAGTAGTAATGGGAGACTTTTACTACCCTGATATCAGCTGGGAGACAAACTGTGCAGCAAATGGGAGATCAAACAGATTCCTAACCGGTGGTGGGATTCAAATAAGTTAACAACTGGTTCTCTGCCCGAATGATCGGCTGGGTAGGCATGGCTGGGTGGTTATGTGACTGGATGGGTGTGGCTATCTTGATGTCATTCTTGTTGAGGCGCACTTCGCCTCACCCAGCCTCTCATGACCATGGGGATGTCACAATGGTCATAAGTGTGAAAAATGGTCATAAGTCATTTTTTCAGTACCATTGTAACTTTTAATGACCACTAAATGAACTGTTGTAAGTCAAGGATTACACTGACTTTTGTACAAAAGTACAAAAAATATAAAGAGCTTCTTTGCTTGCAAAAAGTTGCCCTAAATACCAATCATTAGATTAGAAATGGGGGAATACAGACTGGAGATCAAAGACAGTCACAGCTGTCATGGAAACCTAAACCATTCTGTCTGAATACCTTCCTTTTCATCAGCAATACCTGCAACCTGAGTTCCAAATCAGGCAGGGTACCAGAGCACCTTGAGGAATTAAAAAAGTTAAAATGCAACGATAACTATCAGTAGCCAACTCTTGCTCATAAAGTGAAACCCTTTAGCAGAGAGGTCATTTAAGCTCTCCAGAAAGTGGGTGGGCATACTTGGGCTATAAAATGCCAAGCTAGAGACAAATTAACAAAATATATAGGGGGCCCAGCTTCAAGTCCCTACCCTCCCAAGCTTGTCAAGACAATAAAATTAGTACATGCCACAGATATCTAAATAAACTTCAAGCCTGTGTTGGAAGAAATATCCATCAGTTCCAAGCTGGGGGAAAGGCACTGGAAACATGGAGGCTGATTGGAAAGGTGGTTTAATTATGAAGCAGAACCACATCTCCCTGAGATGATGTAATGAAGAGTCTTGTGTCCCAAAAGGGTGTTGGGCAATTCCTATTGTATCTTAATGTCTTTCCTCCTGTTTTGGATGTTGAGTGAGGGCTAATCCCATTCTTCCTTTGTTCCTTCCTTGCTGCATAGAATACTTTCCTATAAATAGAGCTATCTATCTCTTTATCTCTTAAGTGCTGACATCTGTTGTGGGCTATTAGAAAGGTGGGGCTACTTTCTCGATCTAAGAAAACATGCTTCTCATTTCTCATTTAGGGAAATATAGTCTTCCTTTTTAATATTTCTCAAAATATATCAATCTTCTAGGAGAGGATTGGGTGCTAACTTTCTACAATTGGTGTCATGTTACTATGCCATTTTATTATGAGAGCAAACTATAACAAATTGGAAGGAGGCTCCACTTATTATCAGTGAATAATCATGTAGCTTGGCCACTCTGAAGCAATGCAAGAGACTCCTGTCCTAAATATGTTTTTTCAAGAAGCAACTGGACTTTCTGGAAACCAAGAAAGTCGAGTTGCCTCTTGAAAAAAGCACCTTTTGGACAACCATGACCTGGATGACTGAAGAATCCCCATAGACAAGAGACTCCTGTGCTCAGTCAACCGATAAAGCATCCTTTCCCACCCAGTAGAAGCAATCCTTAGATGCATTTGCACCATTTAAAGATAACAGCTGGTCTCACTCACCTCACAAGATATCATAAGGAAATCAACCAGTCTTAAGGAAAGATCACATGCCCCCAGAAAGGCAATAAAAAATCAGCTTATATCCTGCCTTTCAGCTATTTCTTCTATGGCTATGCCAACCCTTATGTAAATAGCTCTTAATCCAACCAGTTCTTCCTCCCAAGCCCTGAAATAAAAGTAATAGCAAAGGAAAACTAACTCCAGAGAAGTTCAGGCTATAGAAAGTTTGGGTATACTGCCAAGAACCATTAGCAGCTGTTACAATGTAACAAGGCTTAACCCAGAGTCAGTTTTGGAAAACATTTAAGCAGGCTGGAAACAACCCACACAGACACACCAGAACACCTCCTTCCTGCCTTCCTGAGAGGATTAACCCCATAAGGTTGGCAAAACAAAAGCTGTTGGAAGGAGATTTCTTCCAACAGCCAGTTCGCCAAACTACTCAAAGTTAACTACTGGTTCACTAGAACTGGTGCAAACTGGCTCAACCCACCACTTCCTAATCAACCTAGTTGACAACTTTGCCATCCAAAAGGTAGAGGAGAAAAACTATACTAGACCTAATTCTTACTAATAAAGACGAAGTGGTAAAGGGAGTTGAAGTTGCTGGAACCTTGGACGAGAGTGACCATGTCATACTGGAATTCCATATAATATAAACACAAGCAATAAAACATAGACCAAACAGTGTCTTAAAATTTAAAAGAGCTGATTTTAACAAAATCAGAGAGAGCCTAGGAAAGATTCTATGGATGAAATTCCTAAAGGGGAAAACAACTCAAGAAGCATGGGAAACTCTGAAAAATGTGGTCATAAAAGCCAAGCCTAGCATAATATCACTGAAAAAGAAAAACAAGAAATTCAAGAAGAAACCAGCATGGTTGCATAAAGATCTCTCTGCTAAACAAAGATAAAGAAGAGAAGTACCAAAAAATGGAAAAAGGGACACATAACTAAGGCAGAATATCAGCAGATAGACAGACACTGCAAAGGTGAAGTTAGGAAAGCAAAGGCTCGGAATGAACAAAGACTTGCAACAAAAGTCAATGATAATAAAAAAAAGTTTCTTTCAACATATAAACAACAATCAAAAAGTCAAGGAAAAAGCCAGTCCACTAAAGAGAGAAGATGGCAAGGAAGTAATAGGCGTAGAGAGAAAACAAAATCATTCTTTGCATCAGCCTTCACACAAAAAGAAACCTTTGCCCCACCTACCAAAAAAGACAGAGTAGAAATACAAATTTAAATAATCAAGAAAATGGTAAGAGGGACTTCCGGTTTGGGCGTTTGTCTGTGAGGAGTTGTTTTTTTTAACAGGTCCGGACCCTTGGCTGCATTAAGCTGTCTAAACAGGACTTTTTCTGCCTTTTTGCAGAATGAAGGCATACGTCCACCCTCAGCTCAATGATTTATTACTGATTCCAACACGGGCAGACTGATAATGGAGAACTTCTAATTGTATGTATCAGACTTTAACTCCATTTTTAAAAAAATTCCTTCTGATAAACTACTTGCCAGAAACACAAAGAAAATGGCACCAAACAGCTTTATAGGCGGGGTCAGGCTTTGATGTTACAGAGTTTCACGGAGCTCAGACCATTTAAAGTTCATTAACTCAGTAGTGATTAGTTACTAAACTAAATAGTAATTGCTGGACAAGCGGCTTGCCTTGGGTGGAGAAGATTAAATGAGAAATGGCCTCTAAGCAGCAAAAAATAAACGCCTCTAAAAGCGCTGGTAATTCACCTGCTCCCGGATCTAAATTACAGTTACTACTCCCCCCAACCCACTCCTACTCCTACAGGGGAACCTTTGACTCAAGAAATACTGCAAAAAGAACTAAGTGTGGCCTAAGTTGAGGCCTTAAAAAATCATGCAGCTGCGATGGAAATTAAAATACAGGAAAAGATATCTGTTGCCCTTAAGGAACTGTCAGAAGAGGTTATGAATTCGGTCCAGACCCATAATCAACAAATTAGAGACGATATTCTGGAGGCTTTTAAATGCTTATCTGGCTATGTATCAGGGATTGAGGATAAATGGGAAGATCTTAATGATTCCAATCTTAACCTGGTAACAAAAATGGACGTGGTCCAACAAAAGGCTGGTGATGCAGAAAATGAAATTATAATGTTGCAGTACAGACAGATGGAATTTGCTTTAAGGATAGGAGGCCTCAAAGAAAAAAAATCAAGAAAATTTGAAGCAGATCTTTTCAGAAGCTTTTGATCAATTGATGGGATGGTCAGGAGGGATTTTTGATTGGCAGATTGACAAGATATACCGTGTTAATTCCTGGCTCACCAGACAAAAGCAACTCCCAAGAGACATTGTGGTGTATTTTGCCACGAGAGATATGAGGAATTCGATATTGCAAGAGTCTTACAAAACCAAGCTGCAAATTGTTTTAAAGGAAATACCACCCAAAATGTTGAGATCAAGGAAAGACTATGCCTTTCTAGTTGATGAGCTTAAAAATCATCAGTTACAGTTCAGATGGGAGACCCCAGCCGGGTTAACGTCACTTACCAGGGGCAAAGATATCGTCTTAACTCAGTATAGAAGGCTCAAGATTTTTATAATAATATACTGAAGGCTGGACATCCCCCCACCCTCCAGGACCCAGAGAAAGAGAACAAGAAGGACAGGACAAACAGCAAGACACACAAGGATCATCAAGGCTGGATCAACTTCGTCTCTCAGAACTAGAAGGAGCGAAGGAGCAAAGACAAACCCACATGATTACTAGGTGAATGGAACAAGAGTTAAAAAAGCAACAAGCTTTGCAACAAACACACACTACCGTCCAAGAACTCCCAGGTTATACCTCAGAAGCAGTTGTTGGAAAGAATAGCAGCAGTGAAAATGAATGTTTTGCCTAAATTTTTATTTCTTTTTCAAATGAAACCAATACTTTAAAAAGATACAAATTTGCTAGAATGGCAGAAGGGCATTAACAAATTTGTTTGGGCAGGGAAGAAGCCGAGAATAAAACTAAAAATAATGCAAGATGTACATGAAAGAGGAGGTTTGAAATTGCCAAACTTAAAACTATAATATGAAGCAGTAGTTTTATCAGTAATCAGTGACTGGATTAATTTAACAGATGATAGAATACTTAATATTGAAGGGCATGATTTAGTATATGGTTGGCATGCTTACTTGCTATATGACAAAAAGGTGGATAAGAATTTTAAAAGTCATATTTTAAGGAATGTTCTACTGCGGGTCTGGAAAAAATATCAATACAAACGAAATGATAAGATACCTATGTGGGCAATTCCTAGACAAGCAATAGAAAACATAAATATAGTCCAAAAACAAGATGTAACTACATACAGACAGCTTCTCACCCTAGAAAGAGGTGTATTACAATTGAAATCCTTGAATGTACTAAAAGATGGATTGACTATATTCAAAATAAATATGGGACTAAGAAATTCCAGATAGTTTATGACTGAAGAAACAAGGAATGATATAATCTGTTTAGAGTTAGCCTAGCAAAGAGGAGTTAAAGCTCAAATGAAAGATGATAATAACTTTCTTTAAGCTTATTTTAGAATATCTTTGTTAAAGATTTATACTCTGTATTGATTCTGGGAAGTCGGAGGGGGAAGGTTTGGGGGCGCTTGGGTGGGGAGGGCAGGGGGGGGAGGTAAACATTTGTAAAAGTTTTTTTCTAACATTTTCAATTAAAAAAAGAAAAGAAAATGGTAACAGAACACCTATCTGATTTTGACGAATATAGTCACTGTGATATGACAGATTACATCCTAGAGGTGGTATTCAGCAGGTTCTGACCAGTTCTGGAGAATCAGTTGCAGAATTTTTGAGTAGTTTGGAGATCCGGTAAATACCACCTCTGACTGGTTCCACCCCTTCTACTCTCTGCCTCCCGAATCCCTGTTGATTGGGAGGAAATGAGGATTTTGCAGCAACTTCCCTGCCATACCCACCAAGCCACACCCACCAAGCCATGCCCACAGAACCGGTAGTTAACATTTTTGAGTCCCACCACTGATCCCAGAGTTCTGAAGGAGCCGGCAGATTTATCTCAGAACCATTGTACTAAATCTTTAAAAAATCCTGAAGCATTGGGGAAGTACCTGAGCATTGGAAAAGGGTTGATGTGGTTCCCATCTTCAAGAAAGAAAAAAAACAAACAAACCCAGGAAACTACAGACCAATCAGCCTAACATCAATACCTGGGAAGATCCTGGAAAAGACAATAAAAAAACAGATAGGTGAACATATAGAAACGAATGAAGTTATAACTAGTAGCCAGCACAGATTTCTTAAACATTTTATATCTAGGCAGGAAAAAAACAAAGGTATAAGTACAGATTAGGTGAAACCTGGCTCAGAAACAGTAACAGTGAAAAGGACCTTTGGTGAGCTAGTGGATGATCCTTGAATATGAGCCAGCAGTGTGCAGCAGCAGCCAAAAAAGCTAATACAATCATGGGTGGTATAAACAGAGGCATAGAATCAAAATCACATAAAGTACCACTTTATAAAACCTTAATAAGACAACACCTGGAATACTGCAAACAGTTTTGGTCACCACACTACAAAAAAGATTTTGAGACTTCAAAAAACGTTCAGAGAACAGCAACTAAGATGATCAAAGGCCTGGAGACTAAACCATATGAAGAAAGGTTGTAGGATTTTGGTTTGGTTATTCTAGAGAAAAGAAGAACTAGGGGTGACATGATAGCAGTATTCCAATGTTTGAGGGGTGGCCACAAAGAAGAGAGAGTCAAATCATTCTCCAAAACACCAGAAGGCAGGAGAAGAAATAATGTTGGGAAACTAATCAAGGGGGGAAGTAACCAGGAATTAAGGAGAACATTCCTAACAGTGAGAACAATTAACCAGTGGAACAGCTTGCCTTTAGAAATCATTGGTGCTTCATCACTGTAGGTTTTTAAGAAGAGACTGAACAGCCGCTTGTCTGAAATGGTATCAGGTCTCCTGCTTGAGCAGGGGGCTGGACTAGAAGACCTCCAAGGTCCCTTCCAGTTCTATTCTATTCTATTTCTCTTTCCCAATTCATTATCAGCCACATGGAATTTAACAACGCAAATATGATGGTATTGAATTATGAAAATTTTGCTTTATATACATCCATTGTCAAAGTTATTACACTCACTGAAGTGAGACACATTGAGAGCTACTTGTAACAAAGTGCAAAGTGACCAAGCTGTGGAAGTTGTTGTATAACTACAAGTATAGTTAGTTGCAGCTCACATGTTTGTTCAAGAAGCACTCATGGTATTGCATAGTAGACTTAAAAACCAAGAATAGAGTAATCTTGTTTAGTTGCCTTTATTGCCTGTTCAAATTTAGTTTGTAATCTTGCTGATATTGCTCTGTAGAGCATCCTGTATTCTAAAAGTGTCATGAGATATTATTGAGTGCACCTCTACATATTCTCTGGCCATTGGCTGTGGTAACTAGGTTTTGTGGGAGTTTTTAGCAATATCAGCAGCCTGCTATTTTCCTTTAAGTGAAGATGCAAAATAAAAATATTTATAAACATTAAATAATAGCCAGAAGCAATGCAGTTCATCCCCAACTCTGCAATACTTCTAAAATAATTCTGTCCTCACCATCCACATCTACATATCATTGCTTCAAATTAATAGTCAATACAATTTCACAACTCATCATTGCCCCCAATTCCTCTCTACTGTGTTATACATAGTGGCATATGAACTATGGAACATCAACCTCAAGCAATTTTTCAACAGTTTTCGGGAAGTAGTTGACTGAATTCAGCATTAAAGGGTATTTCTTTTATGTTAATGACTTTGTTAATAGTGCCCCATTACATTGCAATATGCACCAATCTACAGGTGAAACTTGAAAAATTAGAATATCGTGCAAAAGTTCATTTATTTCAGTAATGCAACTTAAAAGGTGAAACTAATATATGAGATAAACTCATTACACGCAAAGCAAGATAGTTTAAGCCATGATGTGTCATAATTCAATAGCGGCCTTCAGCTCTTTTGCATTGTTCAGTCTCATGTCTCTCATCTTTCTCTTGGCAGATGACATGAATCCCCAAATCAACACAGACTGTGGAAACTTCACACTGGACTTCAAGCATCTTGCAGTATGTGCCCCTCCATTCTTCCTCCATACTCTGGGTCCTTGGTTTCCAAATGAGATGCAAAAGTTGCTCTCATCAGAAAAGAGGACTTTGGACCACTGAGCAACAGACCAGGTCTGTTTTTCTTTAGCCCAGGTAAGACGCTGCTGACGTTGTTTGTTGTTCAGGAACGGCTTGACAAGAGGAATATGACATTTGAAGCCCATGTCCAGGATCCATCTGTGTGTGGTGGCTCTTGATGCACTGACTCCAGCCTCAGTCCACTCCTTGTGAAAGTCCCCAACACTTTTGAGTGGCCTTTTCCTGATAATCCTCTCCAGGCTGTGGTCATCCCTACTGCTTGTGTGTTTTTTTCTTCAACACTTTTCCCTTCCACATAACTTTCTATTAATGTGCTTTGATACAGCACTTTGGGAACATCCAACTTCTTTTGCAACTACCTTTTGAGGCTTTCCCTCCTTATGGAGGGTGTCAATGATGGTTTTCTGCACAACTGTCAAGTCAGCAGTCTTTCCCATGATTGTGATTCCTACTGAACCAGACTGAGATACCATTTAAAGGCTCAAGAACGCTTTGCAGGTATTATGGCTTAATTAGCTGATTAGAGAGAGACACTTTGAGCCTAGAATATTGCACCTTTTCACAATATTCTAATTTTCTGAGATTGTGGATTTGGGGTTTTCATGAGCTGTAAGCCATAATAATCATAAATCACGGCTTGAACTATCTTGCTTTGCATGTAATGAGTCTATCTCATGTATTAGTTTCACCTTTTAATTTGCATTACTGAAATAAATGAACTTTTGCATTATATTCTAATTTTTTGAGTTTTACCTGTATCTTATACCTATTAGCACAATTTCTAGCACTATAGGAAGCAACAGTTCAAATCCATTTAAAATTACACAGCCACTGAAGGGCTGACTGCACAGAAACAGAATTCATTAAGTTTCAGCCCTTTCAAGGGCTTAAAGAAAGATTATTTCTTTATATGAGATAAACAGCAATTGATGTAGCTTTCAGTGATGTGCGGTCAGCTTTAGGGCTGGTGAGGCACTTTTTAGACTTGTGGACTTCAACTCCCAGAATTCCACAGCCAGGCATGCTCAGTTCCGATTTAAAGCGACAGCACTTTTCCCCCTTGCAAAATAAGTTTTCCCATTCTTTTTCTTCTTCCTCCCCCTCCTTCTTCCCTCGCTCCCTCCCTCCCCCCTCTCTCAAACAGACACACGCACACAGAGAACTTGGATCCCTCTCTTACTCACTCACTCTCAAACACAAACACAGAAGTTGGATTGGATATATTTTCCAAAGGCTTGAAAGAAGCTCCTCTGCCATACCCCTCCTTCCCCTGCTGCCTTCCGATCAAACCTTTTGAATTCTTCCCCCCTCCCCACACACGCACCTTTTCCAGCTGTTTCAGAGACAATTTCAACTCTGCTTCTGCATGCCCTGCCCTCCTCTCATGAAAGGCCAGAGCTCTGAGTCAGACTGAGCTAGTTGCTCCCAGAGAACTCTAAAAAGCTTCTAAAAATGCCCTCTACAGGAGGCGAGAGAATATGTGCCTCATTTGCATAAGGAATTTTTTTGCTTGTTAACCCTTGCTTAACTCTTAAAAGGTGAAAAATTGCTTATGCACAGGAGGCCCCTATTTCTCTGGCCTCCTC